>NC_143034.1:78698870-78751370 GCF_057628025.1 Oncorhynchus mykiss | reverse complement strand
TCTGAGTTACTTAAGAGGCTTACACAACAGTCTGAGTTCCTTAAGAGGCTTAGACAACAGTCTGAGTTCCTTAAGAGGCTTAGACAACAGTCTGAGTTCCTTAAGAGGCTTAGACAACAGTCTGAGTTCCTTAAGAGGCTTACACAACAGTCTGAGTTCCTTAAGAGGCTTAGACAAAAGTCTGAGTTCCTTAAGAGGCTTTACACAACAGTCTGAGTTCCTTAAGAGGCTTAGACAACAGTATGAGTTCCTTAAGAGGCTTACTGAGTTCCTTAAGAGGCTTACACAAGAGTCTGAGTTCCTTAAGAGGCTTTACACAACAGTCTGAGTTCCTTAAGAGGCTTTCCACAACAGTCTGAGTTCCTTAAGAGGCTTACTGAGTTCCTTAAGAGGCTTTACACAACAGTCTGAGTTCCTTAATATGCTTACTGAGTTCCTTAAGAGGCTTTACACTACAGTCTGAGTTCCTTAATAGGCTTACTGAGTTCCTTAAGAGGCTTTCCACAACAGTCTGAGTTCCTTAAGAGGCTTGGACAACAGTCTGAGTTCCTTAGAGGCTTACACAACAGTCTGAGTTCCTTAAGAGGCTTAGACAACAGTCTGAGTTCCTTAAGAGGCTTACACAACAGTCTGAGTCCCTTAAGAGGCTTTACACAACAGTCTGAGTCCCTTAAGAGGCTTTACACAACAGTCTGAGTCCCTTAAGAGGCTTACACAACATTCTGAGTCCCTTATGAGGCTTACACAACAGTCTGAGTTCCTTAAGAGGCTTTACACAACAGTCTGAGTTCCTTAATAGGCTTACTGAGTTCCTTAAGAGGCTTTCCACAACAGTCTGAGTTCCTTAAGAGGCTTTACACAACAGTCTGAGTTCCTTAATAGGCTTACTGAGTTCCTTAAGAGGCTTTACACAACAGTCTGAGTTCCTTAATAGGCTTACTGAGTTCCTTAAGAGGCTTTCCACAACAGTCTGAGTTCCTTAAGAGGCTTACACAACAGTCTGAGTCCCTTAAGAGGCTTTACACAACAGTCTGAGTTCCTTAAGAGGCTTACACAACAGTCTGAGTTCCTTAAGAGGCTTACACAACAGTCTGAGTTCCTTAAGAGGCTTAGACAACAGTCTGAGTTCCTTAAGAGGCTTAGACAACAGTCTGAGTTCCTTAAGAGGCTTAGACAAAAGTATGAGTTCCTTAAGAGGCTTTACACAACAGTCTGAGTTCCTTAAGAGGCTTAGACAACAGTATGAGTTCCTTAAGAGGCTTTACACAACAGTCTGAGTTCCTTAAGAGGCTTACTGAGTTCCTTAAGAGGCTTACACAAGAGTCTGAGTTCCTTAAGAGGCTTTACACAACAGTCTGAGTTCCTTAAGAGGCTTTCCACAACAGTCTGAGTTCCTTAAGAGGCTTACTGAGTTCCTTAAGAGGCTTTACACAACAGTCTGAGTTCCTTAAGAGGCTTTCCACAACAGTCTGAGTTCCTTAAGAGGCTTACTGAGTTCCTTAAGAGGCTTTACACAACAGTCTGAGTTCCTTAATAGGCTTACTGAGTTCCTTAAGAGGCTTTACACTACAGTCTGAGTTCCTTAATAGGCTTACTGAGTTCCTTAAGAGGCTTTCCACAACAGTCTGAGTTCCTTAAGAGGCTTGGACAACAGTCTGAGTTCCTTAGAGGCTTACACAACAGTCTGAGTCCCTTAAGAGGCTTTACACAACAGTCTGAGTCCCTTAAGAGGCTTACACAACAGTCTGAGTCCCTTAAGAGGCTTTACACAACAGTGTGAGTCCCTTAAGAGGCTTTACACAACAGTCTGAGTCCCTTAAGAGGCTTACACAACAGTCTGAGTTCCTTAAGAGGCTTACACAACAGTCTGAGTTCCTTAATAGGCTTAATGAGTTCCTTAAGAGGCTTTACACAACAGTCTGAGTTCCTTAATAGGCTTACTGAGTTCCTTAAGAGGCTTTCCACAACAGTCTGAGTTCCTTAAGAGGCTTAGACAACAGTCTGAGTCCCTTAAGAGGCTTACACAACATTCTGAGTCCCTTATGAGGCTTACACAATAGTCTGAGTTCCTTAAGAGGCTTACTGAGTTCCTTAAGAGGCTTACACAACAGTCTGAGTTCCTTAAGAGCCTATGCATATCCCAATGTTGGGACAGTTCCCACATTGTTAGAATATTTAAATAATAATGTTATCACCGTGAGTGCGTCCAAAAATAACTATGTGAACACCACGCCCCCAATAGGCCACTCCTCCTGAATATAACCAATGGAGTACATTAGAAAAGACCCAGTTGCTGGGTCAACCCAGCATGGAAGTGATTCAAAACACCTAACTGACTGTTAAATTAACCCATGTTCGGGTAAAGTGGTTATTTTTCGGAGGCGTGGCCTATCGGGGCCAAGACTTTCAGATAGTTATTTTTAGACACCTGTGCGGTTAAATGTGATTCATGTTCATCATGAAAAGCCAAATGACATTTACTTCTGAGGTGCTGATCTGTTGCACCCTCTATAACCACTGTGATGATTATTATCTGACCCTGCTGGTCATCTATGAACATTTGAACATCTTGGAAATACCTGACATGATGACTCCTTGCTGTCCCCAGTCCACCTGACTGTGCTGCTGCTCCAGTTTCAACTGTTCTGCCTTATTATTATTAGACCATGCTGGTCATTTATGAACATTTGAACATCTTGGCCATGTTCTGTTATAATCTCCATCCGGCACAGCCAGAAGAGGACTGGCCACCCCTCATAGCCTGGTTCCTCTCTAGGTTTCTTCCTAGGTTCTGGTCTTTCTAGGGAGTTTTTCCTAGCCACCGTGCTTCTACACCTGCATTGCTTGCTGTTTGGGGTTTTAGGCTGGGTTTCTGTACAGCACTTTGAGATATCAGATGATGTAAGAAGGGCTTTATAAATACATTTGATTGATTGATTGATCATGTTAAGTTTGTACACTGCAAATTTCAATTTTCCTT
Source organism: Oncorhynchus mykiss (assembly GCF_057628025.1). Classification (NCBI taxonomy): domain Eukaryota; kingdom Metazoa; phylum Chordata; class Actinopteri; order Salmoniformes; family Salmonidae; genus Oncorhynchus; species Oncorhynchus mykiss. Next base: position 78,748,390 of record NC_143034.1, on the reverse strand, counting down.
AAATATTTTGTACACGTATTTTAATATACATTTTATCACATGATTATATAACTATTATGGTTACGCTCCCAACATTGGGACATGAGGATCTAGAGGAACTAAGCTAACTAACCCTAACCCTACATTGGGACATGCATAGGATCTCAAGGAACTAAGCTAACTAACCCTAACCCTACATTGGGACATGCATAGGATCTCAAGGAACTAAGCTAACTAACCCTAACCCTACATTGGGACATGCATAGGATCTCAAGGAACTAAGCTAACTAACCCTAACCCTACATTGGGACATGCATAGGATCTCAAGGAACTAAGCTAACTAACCCTAACCCTACATTGGGACATGGATAGGATCTCGAGGAACTCCTACCCTAAGCCTCATAAAAGCTACCAAAGTGTTGTTGTTCAACCTTAACATGTGATCGCAATACAACAGAACATGAACCGGATTGACATTTACTATCTCTCACTCCATCTCTCCCTCGCTCCATCTTTCTGCCTTGCTCGCTCTCTCCATCTCTCTGTCTCCCCCCCTCACTCCCATCTTTCTGCCTTGCTCCCTCTCCATCTCTCTGTCTCCCTCCCTCGCTCCATCTTTCTGCCCTGGTCCCTCTCCATCTCTCTGTCTCCCTCCCTCGCTCCATCTTTCTATCTATCTCCCTCTGTTTCTATCTCTCTCTCCATCTCTCTGTCTCCCTCCCATGCTCCATATTTCTATCTCTCTCCCTATGTTTCCTCCTCTCTCTCTCTCCATCTCTCTGTCTCCCTCCCTCGCTCCATCTTTTTATCTCTCCCCCTCTGTTTCCCCCCCTCTCTCTCTCTCTCTCTCTCTCTGTCTCCTTCCGTCTCCCTTTCTTGCTCCTTCTCTTTCTCCTGGAGGACCAGGCTGAAAAATGAGAACTGAAACGGTTTAATGTTTTTTTCCTTTTTAAATAACACAATGAATAACCAATTGTAAATGACACGAGGGAGACATGTGACCTGGAATCTGTGAATTATTGATTGTTGGTTACTGTGGCAGAGCGGCAGTAATTACCTCAGTAATGTGACTCCATCACATTTAAACATTTATATTGCTTATCTTTCTCCCTAACCTCTGGCGACGCTTTTCTCATTATACTAATCAAATTGGGGAATGGGAGAGTCATTATTTTCATTCTTCAATTAGAAACTAGTGCTGACATCCATATTACAACTGGCTTTCTAATATACTGTTCCTGGCTGGGTCGGAAATATACCTGATCTGATATATACCTGGTTTTAAATATACCTGGGTCTGAACTCTACCTGATCTGATATATACCTGGTTTTAAATATACCTGAGCTGATATATACCTGGTTTTAAATATACCTGATCTGATATATACCTGGTTTTAAATATACCTGTCTCTGAACTATACCTGATCTGATATATACCTGGTTTTAAATATACCTGATCTGATATATACCTGGTTTTAAATATACCTGTCTCTGAACTATACCTGATCTGATATATACCTGGTTTTAAATATACCTGATGTGATATATACCTGGTTTTAAATATACCTGTCTCTGAACTATACCTGAGCTGATATATACCTGGTTTTAAATATACCTGATCTGATATATACCTGTGTCACGCCTGCTCCCGCTCCCCCTCCCTGGCACTCGAGGGTGCCAGGCTGCCCATCATTAGGCACACCTGTCACCTTCGTTACAAGCATCAGCGCCCCATTGGACTCACCTGTACTCCTTCACGTTTTGATTGCCTTACCTGTATCTGTCTGTTCCTCTGTTTCATCCCCGTGTCAGCATTGATGTTGTTACGTTTTCTCCAGTTTCTTGTCTATTATCCATGAAATGTTCACTCCCTGTACTTGCTTCTCGTCTCCCAGCGTCGGTCCTTACAAAATGCTGACACCACAATTTGAAGCATCAGGGAGGTTTTCGTTTTTTGTTATTGTTGGTGACGTCGAGTCCGGGTGCCGCTGCCAATGTAACTGTGGGTGCCTCAGCCGGCTTGTCTGGCCCCCTTGCCTCGGCCAGCCCGTCAGGCTCGCCCAGGTGGGACGCTGGGTGGCGCCCCTATGGGGGGGGTACTGTCATGCCTTCTCACCCTCCCTGGTGCTATGGGGCGCCAGGCTGCCCATCATTATGCACCCATCACCTTCGTTACGCAGCGTTTCATTGGACTCACCTGTACTCCTTCACGTTTTGATTGCCTTCCTCTGTTTCATCCCCATGTCAGCATTGATGTTGTTACGTTTTCTCCAGTTTCTTGTCTATTAGCCATTAAATGTTCACTCCCTGTACTTGCTTCTCGTCTCCCCGCGTCGGTCCTTACAACCTGGTTTTAAATACACCCGGGTCTGAACTATACCTGATCTGAAATATACCTGGTTTTAAATATACCTGATCTGATATATACCTGGTTTTAAATATACCTGATCTGATATATACCTGGTTTTTAAATATACCTCATCTGATATATACCTGGTTTTAAATATACCTGATCTGATATATACCTGGTTTTTAAATATACCTCATCTGATATATACCTGGTTTTAAATATACCTGATCTGATATATACCTGGTTTTAAATATACCTGATCTGATATATACCTGGTTTTAAATATACCTGTCTCTGAACTATACCTGATCTGATATATACCTGGTTTTAAATATACCTGATCTGATATATACCTGATCTGATATATACCTGGTTTTAAATATACCTGGTTTTAAATATACCTGTCTCTGAACTATACCTGATCTGATATACACCTGGTTTTAAATAGACCCGGGTCTGAACTATACCTGATGTGATATATACCTGGTTTTAAATATACCTGATCTGATATATACCTGGTTTTAAATATACCTGATCTGATATATACCTGGTTTTAAATATACCTGATCTGATATATACCTGGTTTTAAATATACCTGATCTGATATATACCTAGTTTTAAATATACCTGATCTGATATATACCTGGTTTTAAATATACCTGTCTCTGAAATATACCTGATCTGATATATACCTGGTTTTAAATATACCTGGTCTGATATATACCTGGTTTTAAATATACCTGATCTGATATATACCTGATTTTAAATATACCTGGTTTTAAATATACCTGATCTGATATATACCTAGTTTTAAATATACCTGATCTGATATATACCTAGTTTTAAATATACCTGATCTGATATATACCTAGTTTTAAATATACCTGATCTGATATATACCTAGTTTTAAATATACCTGATCTGATATATACCTGGTTTTAAATATACCTGATCTGATATATACCTGATTTTAAATATACCTGGTTTTAAATATACCTGATCTGATATATACCTGGTTTTAAATATACCTGGTCTGATATATACCTGGTTTTAAATATACCTGATCTGATATATACCTGATTTTAAATATACCTGGTTTTAAATATACCTGATCTGATATATACCTGATTTTAAATATACCTGATCTGATATATACCTGGTTTTAAATATACCTGGGTCTGAACTATACCTGATCTGATATATACCTGGTTTTAAATATACCTGATCTGATATATACCTGGTTTTAAATATACCTGATCTGAAATATACCTGGGTCACGCCTGCTCCCGCTCCCCCTCCCTGGGTCTGAACTATACCTGGTTTTAAATATACCTGGGTCGGAAATAATACCTTAAATCACAAGTCACCATTCTCTCTTGTTTGGTCCTGGTTGGTACTGGTTGGTCCTGGTTGGTCTTGGTTTGTCCTGGTTGGTCTTGGTTGGTCTTGGTTGGTCCTGGTTGGTCTTGTTTGGTCCTGGTTGGTCTTGGTTGGTCTTGGTTGGTCCTGGTTGGTCCTGGTTGGTCTTGTTTGGTCCTGGTTGGTCCTGGTTGGTCCTGGTTGGTACGGGTTGGTCCTGGTTGGTCCTGTGAAACTGAGAATCTCTGGACCAGGTGGGAATTCAATTCCATCTGATCAGAACAGGAGAAACTCTGGTAATTTCCTTCATAAAATGTAAAGAAATAAATCAAAACAGAGTGATAATATAGTAGAGCCCAGACAGTCTGCTTATCTTGACAAACTTTATTGATTGTTATTGTTAAGTGGAAGAACCATAGTGCATGCACATACAAGGACAGGGGAGGGGGTATCTCATCACAACACCTATGGAAGCAGAGGATGTAGAGGGTAGGGACAGAGACACGCGGTGGTGTAGCCAGGATTCGTGTTGCCATGCCCACTGATGGTTCAGCAAACACAGGCCAGGGACTTAACCCCCAGAATCTGCAGGATGGTGCTAAACCCCACAACCTGCCAACAGGATGGGACTTAACCCCAGAACCTGCAGGATGGGGCTAAATCCCACAACCTGCAGACAGAATGGGACTTAACCCCAGAACCTGCAGGATGGGGCTAAATCCCACAACCTGCAGACAGAATGGGACTTAACCCCAGAACCTGCAGGATGGGGCTAAATCCCACAACCTGCAGACAGGATGGGACTTAACCCCAGAACCTGCAGGATGGGGGTAAATCCCACAACCTGCAGACAGAATGGGACTTAACCCCAGAACCTGCAGGATGGGGCTAAATCCCACAACCTGCAGACAGAATGGGACTTAACCCCAGAACCTGCAGGATGGGGCTAAATCCCACAACCTGCAGACAGAATGGGACTTAACCCCAGAACCTGCAGGATGGGGCTAAATCCCACAACCTGCGGACAGAATGGGACTTAACCCCCAGAACCTGCAGGATGGGGCTAAATCCCACAACCTGCAGACAGAATGGGACTTAACCCCAGAACCTGCAGGATGGGGCTAAATCCCACAACCTGCAGACAGAATGGGACTTAACCCCAGAACCTGCAGGATGGGGCTAAATCCCACAACTTGCAGACAGAATGGGACTTAACCCCAGAACCTGCAGGATGGGGCTAAATCCCACAACCTGCAGACAGAATGGGACTTAACCCCAGAACCTGCAGGATGGGGCTAAATCCCACAACCTGCAGATGCCACTGCCTTTTTCATGGGTCGCATTTCTGAATATTTTTCTTCTTCTTATAAATACAAAACTGAGATATGTAACAAACACCTCTGATCAGGTTCATTTGTAAACAAGGTGTAGGAAGAAAGGAGGGAGGAAAGGAGGGAGGGAGGGAGGGAGGGAGGGGGGAGGAAAGGAGGGAGGAAAGGAGGGAGGGAGGAAAGGAGGGAGGGAGGGGGAGGGAGGGGGGAGGAAAGGAGGGAGGAAAGGAGGGAGGGAGGGGGGAGGTAGGGGGGATGAAAGGAGGGAGGAAAGGAGGGAGGGAGGGGGGAGGGAGGGGGGAGGAAAGGAGGGAGGGAGGGGGGAGGGAGGGGGGAGGAAAGGAGGGAGGAAAGCAGGGAGGGAGGGGGGAGGAAAGGAGGGAGGGAGGGAGGAGGAAAGGAGGGAGGGAGGGGGAGGGAGGGGGGAGGAAAGGAGGGAGGAAAGGAGGGAGGGAGGGGGGAGGAAAGGAGGAAGGAAAGGAGGGAGGAAAGGAGGGAGGGAGGGGGGAGGGAGGGGGGAGGAAAGGAGGGAGGAAAGGAGGGAGGGAGGGGGAAGGGATGGGGGAGGAAAGGAGGGAGGAAAGGAGGGAGGGTGGGGGGGAGGAAAAGAGGGATGGAGGGGGAAGGGATGGGGGAGGAAAGGAGGGAGGAAAGGAGGGAGGGAGGGTGGGGGGGAGGAAAAGAGGGATGGAGGGGGGAGGAAATGAGGAAGGAAAGGAGGGAGGAAAGGAGGGAGGGGGGGGTATCAGGAAGAAAAGAGGGGTGTAAGGAAGTGTTTAGCTGTGTGAGGAGAGATGGGCGTTTCCTCTCTCAGCCCCGGGAGCACTGTAAATCAACAACAGCTTCATGTTTCATATTTACATAAACCTCATCTTATTTTTTTTCTCACAAGTCATATATATTTCTAATTAATCAAACAGTTTTTTTTTTCAAAGTGTAAAGGCTGAGTTCTAGAAAATAACATTACAAAGGAGGTCACATTACAAATGATATCAAAACCCAAATGAAAGACAAGTCAATGTAAACAAAAACAAAAAGCTTAACTAACAAACATCAACAGCGTATAGGACACTGACATGTTTCACAGCCGTGTAGTAGTGAAGACCGTGTACAGGCTGTGTGTGTGTGTCGGCAAAATAGTACAGCTGACCCCCCCCCCCCCCAAAAAAAAATGCCATGACGGTATGTACATTATGATTGCATTACTTGTAGAGTGTCATGATCCATCTGGATAGGACGACTCCATAAAGAACACGAGAAAAGCTTTTTCCCCAAACCCTTGGTGTTGTAGCCTACAACTAAATACATTACAGTCGTGTATTTTGTGTTTTCAGAGAACACCTTCGTTGCACAGCTCAAACGTCTCCATTAATACATTGTTGGTATATATATATATTTTTTTTTTGTTCAGTTTTCATCGGGTACAAATAATCATAGTCGTATAATTTCTGGACAGAAAAAAAAAACAAAACACAAAAGGTAAAATAGACATTTTTTATATTTTTTTAAATTCTCTCCCATAATATAAAATTCAGCAACTATATCAATGGATATACTGTAATTTCTATAAAAACAACATCTGTCCCAGTATCATTATTATTACTATGGGATAACCTATATCTATATAAAGGGTTTTGACTAAAGGGACTAGATGATGGTTTCAACAGTAAACCCTCCATGGAGAAAAAGACTACAGGCCTCCCAAATGGCACCCTATTCCCTACATAGTGCACTACTTTGAACAGGGCCCTATGGCACCCTATTCCCTATATAGTGCACAACTTTGACCAGAGGCGTATAGGGCCCTATATTGGGAATAGGGGTTTGTTTGGGAAGCAGTCTCTCTGTCCTCTAACCATAATAAGTTATTCTCTGTAAAAATCTGACTGCACACACAGATGGAAAACCCCGGGAACATCTGAACCTTTGGCTTTGAGTGATAAACGATGACAATCACAACCATCATGATCTAATCCACACATCAACGTCCTCGCTGTTTAGCATGCTGCCGACTACGCATCATTCACACACAACTACTCCCCTCCATCTCTCTCTTTCCCATCACCTGGTCTAATAATGACACAGCACTGTGTTGTGGGTTTATAGTAACCCATTTTACCCCCACCTCCCCTCCATCTCTCTATCCCATCACCTGGTCTAATAATGACACAGCACTGTGTTGTGGGTTTATAGTACCCCATTTTACCCCCACCTCCCCTCCATCTCTCTATCCCATCACCTGGTCTAATAATGACACAGCACTGTGTTGTGGGTTTATAGTACCCCATTTTACCCCCACCTCCCCTCCATCTCTCTATCCCATCACCTGGTCTAATAATGACACAGCACTGTGTTGTGGGTTTATAGTACCCCATTTTACCCCCACCTCCCCTCCATCTCTCTCTTTCCCATCACCTGGTCTAATAATTACACAGCACTGTGTTGTGGCCCATTTTACCCCCACCTCCCCTCCATCTCTGTCTTTCCCATCACCTGGTCTAATATCTATTTTAACTTTATTTAACTAGGCAAGTCAGTTAAGAACAAATTCTTATTTACAATGACGGCCTAGGAGCAGTGGGTTAACTGCCTTGTTCAGGGGCAGAACGACAGATTTTTACCTTGTCTGCAGTGGGACTCGATCTTGCAACCTTTCGGTGCCTTTCTAATGCCCCATTTTACCCCCACCTCCCCAACCCTAACCTTAATCCTAACCCTAAACTTCAGCCCTAACCTAACCCCAACCTTAACCCTAATCCTAACCTAACCTAACCCCAACCTAATCCCAACCTTCACCCTAATCCTAACCTAACCCCAACCTTAACCATAATCCTAACCTAATCCTAACACTTGCCCAGTCCTTAACTTTAACCCCAATCCTAACCTAACCTAACCCCAACCTTAACCCTAATCCTAACCTAACCCCAACCTTAACCCTAATCCTAACCTAACCCCAACCTTAACCCTAATCCTAACCTGATTTTAACCCTAACACTTGCCCAGTCCTTAACTTTAACCCCGTTCCTAATCCTAACCCCAGTAGCTAGGAAACAACGTAGATGCTAACAGAGAGGAATGTCAAAGGAATCCGAACCCTAGAATCATGTAAACACTCTTACGAAACGGGATCACATTCATTCTACGATGTATTTTACAGGATTGGTTTGTCTTTTCACGAAGCCCTAACAGTTGAAAATGTGTTGTTTTACAATGGTAAGGTTTTAAATCTAGTAGCTCTTCTGTAGCTCTACCAACACGGACAATCTACTAACCTTTACAAATTAAAAACCCACCGTATCAAAATGAACAGCACACAACATCTGAGGTATAAATATCCTTATTTTTAGTTGACTGACTTCCCTCTCTCTTAGGAGCTGCTAAAATCATGCTCGACAGCATATATTGCAATACCCAGGCCTCAAAGTTATTTCTCTGTCTCTCTCTCTCTCTGTCTCTCACTCTCTCTCTCTCTCTGTCTCTCTCTCTCTGTCTCTCTCTCTCTCTGTCTCTCACTCTCTCTCTCTGTCTGTCTCACTCACATACTGGTTTGTTGGTTGTGTGGTTTGTTTGTTGGTTGGTCGGTTGGTTGGTTGCTCGGTTGTATCCCTGTCAGAAAGGATTTGAAGTTGTTTGGTTGTGGGGAGGTTGGTTGGTTGGTAGGGTAGTAATTGGTTGTTGTATGGTTTTAGGGAGGTTGGTTGGTTGGTAGGGTAGTAATTGGTTGTTGTTTGGTTGTGGGGAGGTTGGTTGGTGGGTTAGTATGGGGCGAAGCGGCTGTAACCTCCCCTGTATATACTAGCCTGCAGGGAGGACAACACCAGCCCCACGTCGTCTGCATGACTCCTCGTCTTGGCATCAGCCAACGGGGCAAACGGATTCTGAAACACACACGTAACCACAGAGATACTGTAAGCATTCTGAAACGCACACGTAACCATAGAGATAATGTAAGCATTCTGAAACGCACACGTAACCATAGAGATAATGTAAGCATTCTGAAACACACACGTAACCATAGAGATAATGTAAGCATTCTGAAACGCACACGTAACCATAGAGATAATGTAAGCATTCTGAAATGCACACGTAACCATAGAGGTAATGTAAGCATTCTGAAACACACACGTAACCATAGAGGTAATGTAAGCATTCTGAAACGCACACGTAACCATAGAGATCATGTAAGAACTCAGAAATAAACTGTATTTATAGCATTCTGAAACACACGCGTAAATATAGAGATATTCTTCTCTAATTCTATGCAAACAACATCCCTAAAGATATGTACTATATATGTAAAGATATGCACTATATATGTAAAAATATATACTGTATATGTACAGATATGTACTGTATATGTAATGTATAAGTAAAGATATGTACTGTATATGTAAAGATATGTATTGTATATGTAAAGATATGTACTGTATATGTAAAGATATGTACTGTATGTGTACAGATATGTACTGTATATGTAAAGATATGTACTGTATATGTAAAGATATGTACTGTACATGTACTGTATATGTAAAGATATGTACTGTATATGTAAAAATATGTAAAGATATGTAATGTATATGTAAATATATTTACTGTATATGCAAATATATGTACTGTATATGTACATATATGTACTGTATATTTAAAGATATGTAAAGATATGTACTGTATATGTACTGTATATGTAAATATATGTACTGTATATGTAAAGATATGTAAAGATATGTACTGTATATGTACTGTATATGTGCTGTATATGTACTGTATATGTACTGTATATGTACTGTATATGTAAAGATATGTACTGTATATGCAAAGCTATGTAAAGATATGTAAAGATATGTACTGTATATGTACTGTATATGTGCTGTATATGTACTGTATATGTACTGTATATGTACTGTATATGTAAAGATATGTACTGTATATGCAAAGCTATGTAAAGATATGTACTGTATATGTAAAGATATGTACTGTATATGTAAAGATCTGTACTGTATATGTAAATATATGTACTGTATATGTACTGTATATGTACTGTATATGTAAAGATATGTACTGTATATGTACTGTATGTACTGCATATGTAAATATATGTACTGTACATGTAAATATATGTACTGTATATGTACTGTATATGTGCTGTATATGTACTGTATATGTACATATATGTACTGTATATGTAAAGATATGTACTGTATATGCAAAGCTATGTAAATATATGTACTCTATATGTAAAGATATGTACTGCATATGTGCTGTATATGTAAATATATGTGCTGTATATGTAAATATATGTACGGTATATGTACTGTATATGTAAAGATATGTACTGCATATGTAAAGCTATTTAAAGATATGTACTGTATATGTACTGTATGTGTACTGTATATGTACTGTATATGTACTCTATATGTAAAGATATGTACTGTATATGTAAAGATATGTACTGTATATGTACTGTATATGTAAAGATATGTACTGTATATGTAAAGATATGTACTGTATATGTACTGTATATGTAAAGATATGTACTGCATATGTAAAGCTATTTAAAGATATGTACTGTATATGTACTGTATGTGTACTGTATATGTACTGTATATGTACTCTATATGTAAAGATATGTACTGTATATGTAAAGATATGTACTGTATGTGTACTGTATATGTAAAGATATGTACTGTATATGTAAAGATATGTATTGTATATGTACTGTATATGTAAAGATATGTACTGTATATGTAAAGATATGTACTGTATATGTAAATATATATACTGTATATGTAAATATATGTACTGTATATGTAAAGATATGTACTGTATATGTAAAGATATGTACTGTATGTGTAAAGATATGTACTGTATATGTACTGTATATGTAAAGATATGTATTGTATATGTAAAGATATGTACTGTATGTGTAAAGATATGTACTGTATATGTACTGTATATGTAAAGATATGTATTGTATATGTACTGTATATGTAAAGATATGTACTGTATATGTAAAGATATGTATTGTATATGTACTGTATATGTACTGTATATGTAAAGATATGTACTGTATGTGTAAAGATATGTACTGTATATGTACTGTATATGTAAAGATATGTATTGTATATGTACTGTATATGTAAAGATATGTACTGTATATGTAAAGATATGTATTGTATATGTACTGTATATGTACTGTATATGTAAAGATATGTACTGTATATGTAAAGATATGTATTGTATATGTACTGTATATGTAAAGATATGTACTGTATATGTACTGTATATGTAAAGCACTTGTCTAAGTCTGCTTGTGAAACTCATTGACTGACTGCTGTGTAGAATACCCTCCACGCACTACTTCCTGACCAACTATCTGCCATTTACCGTTTGTTAGGTTACCGTTACAAACCCAGTGGGAAGACATGGCCCCCCCCCCACATGCAGCGTGCACCCAGTCATGCCAGCAGACATGCCAGGCCATCATGCCAGGCCATCATGCCAGGCCATCATGCCAGGCCTTCATGCCAGGCCTTCATGCCAGGGGCTACTCAGAGGGGTGAGAAACAATGGGTTAATACATGGAGACATCACATAACAACATCAGTAACGACAACAACATCAACACCGTGCTCGTTTTGTTGTGTATGACGGAATCACATAACAATGCACCATGCTTGTGTTAGCAGAGTAGATGTGTCTGTCTGTCTGTCTGTCTGTCTGTCTGTCTGTCTGTCTGTCTGTCCGCCTGCCCGCCCGTCTGTCTGTCTGTCCGCCTGCCTGCCCGCACACCCACCCGTCTGTCTGTCCGCCTGCCCGCCCGTCTGTCTGTCCCTCAGGGAGAGGGAGGGAGAGGTGAAGAGGGACAGATTGAGGTGGATGAACGGAGGAAGACAAGGAAACACAGAAAAGCAAGAGAGAATGAAAAAACACCTGATGGCAAGAGAGGAGAGGAGGAAGGAGAGACAGAGAGAGAGGAGGAAGGAGAGACAGAGAGAGGAGGAAGGAAGGAGAGAGAGAGAGGAGGAAGGAAGGAGAGAGAGAGAAGGAAGGGGAGACCGAGAGAGAGGAGGAAGGAAGGAAGGAAGGGGAGATCGAGAGAGAGGAGGAAGGAAGGAGAGACAGAGAGAGAGGAGGAAGAGGAGACAGAGAGAGAGGAGGAAGGAAGGAGAGAGAGAGAGAGAGAGAGAGAGAGAGAGGAAGGAAGAGGAGACAGAGAGAGCGGAGGAAGGAGAGACAGAGAGAGAGGAGGAAGAGGAGACAGAGAGTGAGAGGAGGAAGGAGAGAGAGGAGGAAGGAAGGAGAGAGAGAGGAGGAAGGACGAGAGAGGTGTGTAAGTATGTATTTTACCATGGCACCAATGCTGTATGTGGCTGCTGGAGCAAGTGGGTGGTTGTAGGGGTCCGCAGCATATACTGGTCCGTAACTATGGAAACACATGAGACAACAACAAACACCATCAGTACCCATCATCAAAACCAGACACACACACACACACACAAACACACACACATAAACTCACACACAGTACATCCGTGTCTTGTACGTGTTCTGTAACTCTTAGGATTCATTTGAATGGAGTCAAAGTTACATGTAACAGCCATATCAGTGCAGAAACAGAGGACTCAGCATCTGTGAATGTATGAAACACAGTTACATGTAACAGCCATATCAGTGCAGAAACAGAGGACTCAGCATCTCAATACGTTTCATAAGAAATTAAAACATAGAATAACGTTGGCTGTAAAAGTCACAGTGAATAACAGCAGGTTTTACCCTAACAAGAAAAGGATTGGTTACTTTTTCATATTGAGAGAGACAGACAGACAGACAGTAAGACAGACAGACAGACAGTAAGACAGACAGACAGACAAAGAAAGAGAAAGATAACAAGAGTTAGAGGGACAGAGATAGAGAGGTAGAACAGAGTTAGAGGGACATAGATAGAGGTGTAGAACAGAGTTAAAGGGACAGAGATAGAGAGGTAGAACAGAGTTAGAGGGACAGAGATAGAGAGGTAGAACAGAGTTAGAGGGACAGAGATAGAGAGGTAGAACAGAGTTAGAGGGACATAGATAGAGGTGTAGAACAGAGTTAGAGGGACAGAGATAGAGAGGTAGAACAGAGTTAGAGGGACAGAGATAGAGAGGTAGAACAGAGTTAGAGGGACAGAGATAGAGAGGTAGAACAGAGTTAGAGGGACAGAGATAGAGAGGTAGAACAGAGTTAGAGGGACAGAGATAGAGAGGTAGAACAGAGTTAGAGGGACAGAGATAGAGAGGAAGAACAGAGTTAGAGGGACATAGATAGAGAGGTAGAACAGAGTTAGAGGGACAGAGATAGAGAGGTAGAACAGAGTTAGAGGGACAGAGATAGAGAGGTAGAACAGAGTTAGAGGGACAGAGATAGAGAGGTAGAACAGAGTTAGAGGGACATAGATAGGGAGGTAGAACAGTTAGAGAGAAAAAATGAAAGAATGAAAGAAAGACAGACAGACAGACAGACAGACAGACAGACAGACAGACACCGAGAGAGAGACAGACAGAGAGAGAGAGAGACAGAGACAGAGAGAGACAGAGAGACAGACAGACACAGAGACGGACGGACAGAAGGACAGGGAGAAAGACAGACAGACAGACACAGAGAGAGAGACAGACAGACATGGTAAAACTAAAACCCCCAGAGAGCGGTTCCATATCCCAGAGTTCCGAGGGGCAGCGAGCAGAAGCGTTGGCGATAGCAGAGTTCTAATCTCCCCCTCTGAGCCTGACTGCCCGCGCATACTGATAACAGCCAATCAGCAGCCTGGCTTGCAAATATAAATAGGCTGATTTGCATAGGCTCAGTTAATTCCCATTAGTTTTGGACATTGTGCATGTGTGTTTGAGTGTGTGTGTGCGTATGTCTGTGTGTGTGTGTGTTAATCCCCAATACATTTGGACGTTGTTCTTCACAGTCTCACCAACCTGCTCTATTATACTGACCTACAGTCTCTACCATACTGCCTACAGTCTCTATTGTACTGACCTACAGTCTCTATTATACTGACCTACAGTCTCTACCATACTGACATACAGTCTCTATTATACTGACCTATAGTCTCTACCATACTGCCTACAGTCTCTATTATACTAACCTACAGTCTCTACCATACTGACCTACAGTCTCTATTATACTGACCTACAGTACAGTCTCTATCATACAGACCTACAGTACAGTCTCTATTATACTGACCTACAGTACAGTCTCTACTATACTGACCTACAGTACAGTCTCTACTATACTGACCTACAGTCTCTACCATACTGACCTACAGTCTCTACTATACTGACCTACAGTGCAGTCTCTACTATACTGACCTACAGTACAGTCTCTACTATACTGACCTACAGTCTCTACTATACTGACCTACAGTACAGTCTCTACTATACTGACCTACAGTCTCTACTATACTGACCTACAGCACAGTCTCTAATATACTGACCTACAGTCTCTACTATACTGACCAACAGTACAGTCTATATTATACTGACCGAAAGACTCTACTACACTGACCTACAGTACAGTCTCTACTATAATGACCTACAGTCTCTACTATACTGACCTACAGTCTCTATTATACTGACCTACAGTACAGTCTCTACTATACTGACCTACAGTCTCTACTACACTGACCTACAGTCTCTACTATACTGACCTACAGTACAGTCTCTACTATACTGACCTATACTGACCTACAGTCTCTACTACACGGACCTACAGAACAGTCTCTGCTACACTGACCTATAGTAAAGTCTCTACTATACTGACCTACAGTCTCTACCATACTGACCTACATTGCAGTCTCTACCATACCGACCTACAGTACAGTCTCTACTACACTGACCTACAGTACAGTCTCTACTATACTGACCTACAGTACAGTCTCTACTATACTGACCGATAGTACAGTCTCTACTATACTGACCTACAGTACAGTCTCTACCATACTGACCTACAGTACAGTCTCTACTATCCTGACCTACAGTACAGTCTCTACCATACTGACCTACAGTACAGTCTCTACTATACTGACCTACAGTCTCTACTATACTGACCTACAGTCTCTACTATACTGACCTACAGTCTCTACCATACTAACCTACAGTACAGTCTCTACCATACTGACCTACAGTACAGTCTCTACTATACTGACCTACAGTCTCTACTATACTGACCTACAGTCTCTACTATACTGACCTACAGTACAGTCTCTACTATACTGACCTACAGTACAGTCTCTACTATACTGACCTACAGTCTCTACTATACTGACCTACAGTCTCTACCATACTGACTTACAGTACAGTCTCTACTATACTGACCTACAGTCTCTACCATACTGACTTACAGTACAGTCTTTAATATACTGACCTACAGTCTATACTATACTGACCTACAGTACAGTCTCTACTACACTGACCTACAGTACAGTCTCTACTATACTGACCAACAGTCTCTACTATACTGACCTACAGTCTTTACTATACTGACCTACATTGCAGTCTCTACCATACCGACCTACAGTACAGTCTCTACTACACTGACCTACAGTTTCTGCTATACTGACCTGACCTACATTCTCTACTATACTGACCTAAGGTCTCTACCATACTGACTTACAGTACAGTCTCTACTATACTGACCTACAGTCTCTACTCTACTGACCTACAGTACAGTCTCTACTATACTGACCTACAGTCTCTACTAAACTGACCTACAGTACAGTCTCTACTATACTGACCTACAGTCAGTACCATACTGACCTACAGTACAGTCTCTACCATACTGACCTACAGTACAGTCTCTACCATACTGACCTACAGTACAGTCTCTACTATACTGACCTACAGTACAGTCTCTACCATAATGACCTACAGTACAGTCTCTACTATACTGACCTACAGTACAGTATCTACTATACTGACCTACAGTCTCTACTATACTGACCTACAGTACAGTCTCTACTATACTGACCTACAGTACAGTCTCTACTATACTGACCTACAGTACAGTCTCTACTATACTGACCTACAGTACAGTCTCTACTATACTGACCTACAGTCTCTACTATACTGACCTACAGTACAGTCTCTACTACACTGACCTACAGTACGGTCTCTACCATACTGACCTACAGTACAGTCTCTACCATACTGACCTTCAGTACAGTCTCTACTTTACTGACCTACAGTACAGTCTCTACCATACTGACCTACAGTACAGTCTCTACTATAGTGACCTACAGTCTCTACTATACTGACATACAGTACAGTCTCTACTATACTGACCTACAGTCTCTACTATACTGACCTACAGTACAGTATCTACTATACTGACCTACAGTACAGCCTCTACTATACTGACCTTCATTACAGTCTCTACAGTACTGACCAACAGTACAGTCTCTACCATACTGACATACAGTACAGTCTGTACTATACTGACCTACAGTACAGTATATACTATACTGACCTACAGTCTCTACTTTACGGACCTACAGTACAGTCTCTACTATACTGACCTACAGTACAGTCTCTACTATACTGACCTACAGTACAGTCTCTACCATACTGACCTTCAGTACAGTCTCTACTATACTGACCTACAGTACAATCTCTACTATACTGACCTACAGTACAGTCTCTACCATACTGACCTACAGTACAGTCTCTACTATACTGACCTACAGTACAGTATCTACTATACTGACCTACAGTCTCTACTATACTGACCTCAGTACAGTCTCTACCATACTGACCTACAGTAAAGTCTCTACTATACTGACCTACAATACAGTCTCTACCATACTGACCTACAGTACAGTCTCTACTATACTGACCTACAGTACAGTCTCTACTATACTGACCTACAGTACAGTCTCTACTATACTGACCTACAGTCTCTACTATACTGACCTACAGTACAGTATCTACTATACTGACCTACAGTACAGTCTCTACTATACTGACCTTCATTACAGTCTCTACAGTACTGACCAACAGTACAGTCTCTACCATACTGACATACAGTACAGTCTGTACTATACTGACCTACAGTACAGTATATACTATACTGACCTACAGTCTCTACTATACGGACCTACAGTACAGTCTCTACAATACTGACCTACAGTACAGTCTCTACTATACTGACCTACAGTACAGTCTCTACCATACTGACCTTCAGTACAGTCTCTACTATACTGACCTACAGTACAATCTCTACTATACTGACCTACAGTACAGTCTCTACCATACTGACCTACAGTACAGTCTCTACTATACTGACCTACAGTACAGTCTCTACCAGACTGACCTACAGAACAGTCTTTACCATACTGACCTACAGTACAGTCTCTACTATACTGACCTACAGTACAGTATCTACTATACTGACCTACAGTCTCTACTATACTGACCTCAGTACAGTCTCTACCATACTGACCTACAGTAAAGTCTCTACTATACTGACCTACAATACAGTCTCTACCATACTGACCTACAGTACAGTCTCTACTATACTGACCTACAGTACAGTCTCTACTATACTGACCTACAGTACAGTCTCTACTATACTGACCTACAGTCTCTACTATACTGACCTACAGTACAGTCTGTACTATACTGACCTACAGTACAGTATCTACTATACTGACCTACAGTCTCTACTATACTGACCTACAGTCTCTACTATACTGACCTCAGTACAGTCTCTACTATACTGACCTACAGTCTCTACTATACTGACCTCAGTACAGTCTCTACCATACTGACCTACAGTAAAGTCTCTACTATACTGACCTACAATACAGTCTCTACCATACTGACCTACAGTACAGTCTCTACTATACTGACCTACAGTACAGTCTCTACTATACTGACCTACAGTACAGTCTCTACTATACTGACCTACAGTACAGTCTCTACCATACTGACCTACAGTACAATCTCTACTATACTGACCTACAGTCTCTACTATACTGACCTACAGTACAGTCTCTACCATACTGACCTACAGTAAAGTCTCTACCATACTGACCTACAGTACAGTCTCTACCATACTGACCTACAGTACAGTCTCTACCATACTGACCTACAGTAAAGTCTCTACTATACTGACCTACAATACAGTCTCTACCATACTGACCTACAGTACAGTCTCTACTATACTGACCTACAGTACAGTCTCTACTATACTGACCTACAGTACAGTCTCTACTATACTGACCTACAGTCTCTACTATACTGACCTACAGTACAGTCTGTACTATACTGACCTACAGTACAGTATCTACTATACTGACCTACAGTCTCTACTATACTGACCTCAGTACAGTCTCTACTATACTGACCTACAGTCTCTACTATACTGACCTCAGTACAGTCTCTACTATACTGACCTACAGTCTCTACTATACTGACCTCAGTACAGTCTCTACCATACTGACCTACAGTAAAGTCTCTACTATACTGACCTACAATACAGTCTCTACCATACTGACCTACAGTACAGTCTCTACTATACTGACCTACAGTACAGTCTCTACTATACTGACCTACAGTACAGTCTCTACTATACTGACCTACAGTACAGTCTCTACCATACTGACCTACAGTACAATCTCTACTATACTGACCTACAGTCTCTACTATACTGACCTACAGTACAGTCTCTACCATACTGACCTACAGTAAAGTCTCTACCATACTGACCTACAGTACAGTCTCTACCATACTGACCTACAGTACAGTCTCTACCATACTGACCTACAGTACAGTCTCTACTATACTGACCTACAGTACAGTCTCTACTATACTGACCTACAGTCTCTACTATACTGACCTACAGTACAGTCTCTACCATACTGACCTACAGTAAAGGCTCTACCATACTGACCTACAGTACAGTCTCTACCATACTGACCTACAGTACAGTCTCTACCATACTGACCTACAGTCTCTACTATACTGACCTACAGTCTCTACTATACTGACCTACAGTACAGTCTCTACTATACTGACCTACAGTACAGTCTCTGCCATACTGACCTATAGTCTCTACTAACAGCCAATGGTAGTCAGTCATAGATGACACCAGTTGTTATATCTGCTTATGACATAGTAAATCATTACACCAGTTATAACTGCTTATGTCATAGTAAATCATTACACCAGTTGTTATATCCGCTTAAGACAAAGTAAATCATGACACCAGTTGTTATAACTGCTAATGACATAGTTAATCCTGTTCATGACAACTCTACGAAGGGCCTTCTATGAGACATCATGACACCAGTTGTTATAACTGCTAATGAAATAGTAAATCCTGTTCATGACAACTCTACGAAGCTCTACGAAGGGCCTGCTATGAGACATCATGACACCAGTTGTAATAACTGCTACGGTGAGGATAAGAGACAGAGAGAGATAGACAGAGAGAGAAAGTGAGAGAGAGAGAGGGAGAGAGAAAGAGAGAGAGAGGGATAGAAGAGAGAGAGAGAGAGAGATGGGGGAGGGATAGAAGAGAGAGAGAGAGAGAGAGAGAGAGAGAGAGAGAGAGAGAGAGAATGGGAGAGAGAGATAGAATGGGAGAGAGAGAGCTAGAGAGCGTGAGAGAGAGTGAGATAGAGCGAAAGAGAGAATGGGAGAGAGAGAGGGAGAGAGAGAGATAGAATGGGAGAGAGAGAGAGGTAGAGAGCGATAGAGCGAGAGAGAGAGAGAGAGAGAGAATGGGAGAGAGAGAGCTAGAGAGCGTGAGAGAGAGCGAGATAGAGAGAGAGAAAGAGAATGGGAGAGAGAGGGAGAGAGAGATTAAATGGGAGAGAGATAGAATGGGAGAGAGAGAGAGAGAGAGAATGGGAGAGAGAGAGCTAGAGAGCGTGAGAGAGAGCGAGATAGAGCGAGAGAGAGAATGGGTGAGAGAGAGGGAGAGAGAGAGAGAATGGGAGAGAGAGATAGATAGAGAGCGATAGAGCGAGAGCGATAGAGCGAGAGAGAGAGAGAGAGAGATTGGGAGAGAGAGAGAGAGCGAGAGAGAGAGAGGGAGAGAGAGAGAGAGAGAGAGAGATTGGGAGAGAGAGATAGATAGAGAGCGATAGAGCGAGAGCGATAGAGCGAGAGAGAGAGAGAGAGAGATTGGGAGAGAGAGAGCTAGAGAGCGTGAGAGAGAGCGAGATAGAGCGAGAGAGAGAATGGGTGAGAGAGAGGGAGAGAGAGAGAGAATGGGAGAGAGAGATAGATAGAGAGCGATAGAGCGAGAGCGATAGAGCGAGAGAGAGAGAGAGAGAGAGAGATTGGGAGAGAGAGAGAGAGCGAGAGAGAGAGAGGGAGAGAGAGAGAGAGAGAGAGAGAGATTGGGAGAGAGAGATAGATAGAGAGCGATAGAGCGAGAGCGATAGAGCGAGAGAGAGAGAGAGAGAGATTGGGAGAGAGCGAGAGAGCGAGAGAGAGAGAGAGAGAGAGAGATATTGGGAGAGAGAGAGAGAGGGGTGAGAGAGAGAGATAGAGAGGGGCGGCGTGATGTGATTTGATACTGAGTTGTATTCTATATCTCTCTGTATTTATGATTACCTGTAGAGGTGTTACAAGACATTTCATCTGCTGCAAGGAGGACCAAATTATCTCTGCAAGAGAAGATAAGATTCACAATAGCACTGTGCTTTCTGAGGGGAGATCTGGGGAGGGGGAGGGAGGAGAGGGGAAGACAGGATGGGGAGAGGCATGGAGGGTAAGGAGGTGGAGGGAAGATTCACAATACCCATGTGCTTTCTGAGGGGAGATCTGGGGAGGGGGGGGGGTAAGACAGGAGGAAAGAGAAGACGGGATGGGGGAGGGAGGGACGTGGGGAGGGATGATTTAGAGATGGAGGTGTAGAGGATGACGTGGAGAGGAATGGGGAGAAAGAGGGATGATGAGGAGGAGAGGATGGGACAAAGGATTTAATAAGAAAAGTAGAGAATCTGAAGCATAATAATGTGAAAACTATGTCAATATGAAGCAGAGAGGACTGTTACTCTCTCTCTCTCTCTCTAACAGTCCTCCCCAGAAACATGTCAATATGAAGCAGAGAGGACTGTTACTCTCTCTCTCTAACAGTCCTCCCCAGAAACATGTCAATATGAAGCAGAGAGGACTGTTACTCTCTCTCTCTCTCTAACAGTCCTCCCCAGAAACATGTCAATATGAAGCAGAGGACTGTTACTCCAGCTCTCTAACAGTCCTCCCCGGAAACAAGT
Source organism: Oncorhynchus mykiss (assembly GCF_057628025.1). NCBI lineage: Eukaryota > Metazoa > Chordata > Actinopteri > Salmoniformes > Salmonidae > Oncorhynchus > Oncorhynchus mykiss. The sequence goes on along the minus strand of NC_143034.1, from coordinate 78,727,098 downwards.
CAATATGAAGCAGAGAGGACTGTTACTCTCTCTATCTAACAGTCCTCCCCAGAAACATGTCAATATGAAGCAGAGAGGACTGTTACTCTCTCTATCTAACAGTCCTCCACAGAAACATGTCAATATGAAGCAGAGGACTGTTACTCCAGCTCTCTAACAGTCCTCCCCGGAAACAAGTCAATATGAAGCAGAGAGGACTGTTACTCTCTCTCTCTCTAACAGTCCTCCCCAGAAACATGTCAATATGAAGCAGAGAGGACTGTTACTCTCTCTCTCTCTCTAACAGTCCTCCCCAGAAACATGTCAATATGAAGCAGAGAGGGCTGTTACTCCAGCTCTCTAACAGTCCTCCCCGGAAACATGTCAATATGAAGCAGAGAGGGCTGTTACTCCAGCTCTCTAACAGTCCTCCCCAGAAACATGTCAATATGAAGCAGAGAGGGCTGTTACTCCAGCTCTCTAACAGTCCTCCCCGGAAACATGTCAATATGAAGCAGAGAAGACTGTTACTCTCTCTCTCTCTAACAGTCCTCCCCAGAAACATGTCAATATGAAGCAGAGAAGACTGTTACTCTCTCTCTCTCTAACAGTCCTCCCCAGAAACATGTCAATATGAAGCAGAGAGGACTGTTACTCTCTCTCTCTCTAACAGTCCTCCCCAGAAACATGTCAATATGAAGCAGAGACCATCTACTGTTCCATGTTAAATTTCTACTATACATCTAACACCACAGTACTATCTACTGTTCCATGTTAAATATCTACTATACATCTAACACCACAGTACTATCTACTGTTCCATGTTAAATATCTACATCTAACACCACAGAACTATCTACTGTTCCATGTTAAATTTCTACTATACATCTAACACCACAGTACTATCTACTGTTCCATGTTAAATATCTACTATACATCTATCACCACAGTACTATCTACTGTTCCATGTTAAATATCTACTATACACCACAGTACTATCTACTGTTCCATGTTAAATATCTACTATACATCTAACACCACAGTACTATCTACTGTTCCATGTTAAATATCTACTATACACCACAGTACTATCTACTGTTCCATGTTAAATATCTACTATACATCTAACACCACAGTACTATCTACTGTTCCATGTTAAATATCTACTATACACCACAGTACTATCTACTGTTACATGTTAAATATCTACTATACATCTAACACCACAGTACTATCTACTGTTCCATGTTAAATATCTACATCTAACACCACAGAACTATCTACTGTTCCATGTTAAATTTCTACTATACATCTAACACCACAGTACTATCTACTGTTCCATGTTAAATATCTACTATACATCTATCACCACAGTACTATCTACTGTTCCATGTTAAATATCTACTATACACCACAGTACTATCTACTGTTCCATGTTAAATATCTACTATACATCTAACACCACAGTACTATCTACTGTTCCATGTTAAATATCTACTATACACCACAGAACTATCTACTGTTACATGTTAAATATCTACATCTAACACCACAGAACTATCTACTGTTCCATGTTAAATATCTACATCTAACACCACAGAACTATCTACTGTTCCATGTTAAATATCTACTATACACCACAGTACTATCTACTGTTACATGTTAAATATCCACTATACATCTAACACCACAGAACTATCTACTGTTCCATGTTAAATATCTACTATACATCTAACACCACAGTACTATCTACTGTTCCATGTTAAATATCTACTATACACCACAGTACTATCTACTGTTCCATGTTAAATATCTACTATACACCACAGTACTATCTACTGTTACATGTTAAATATCTACATCTAACACCACAGAACTATCTACTGTTCCATGTTAAATATCTACATCTAACACCACAGAACTATCTACTGTTCCATGTTAAATATCTACATCTAACACCACAGTACTATCTACTGTTCCATGTTAAATATCTACTATACATCTAACACCACAGTACTATCTACTGTTCCATGTTAAATATCTACTATACATCTAACACCACAGTACTATCTACTGTTCCATGTTAAATATCTACTATACATCTAACACCACAGTACTATCTACTGTTCCATGTTAAATATCTACTATACATCTAACACCACAGTACTATCTACTGTTACATGTTAAATATCCACTATACATCTAACACCACAGTACTATCTACTGTTCCATGTTAAATATCTACTATACATCTATCACCACAGTACTATCTACTGTTCCATGTTAAATATCTACTATACACCACAGTACTATCTACTGTTCCATGTTAAATATCTACTATACATCTATCACCACAGTACTAGAGAGAGAGAGGGAGAGTGAGAGAAGTAGAGCGAGAGAGAGAGAGAGAGAGAGGTTGAGCGAGAGAGAGAGAGCGGTTGAGAGAGAGAGAGCGAGCAAGAGCATGAGAGAGAGAGGGAGAGTGAGAAGAATGCAAAAATCTAAGAAAGAAATTGAGAAACCTGTCCAACCAAAAACATAGAGACCCGGAAAACCTGAGTCTACGCCTTCACTATGGTGAATCACTAAAACAATACAGAAATACACTACGGAAAAAGAAGGAACAGCATGTCAGAAATCAGCTCAATGCAATTGAAGAATCCATAGACTCTAACCACTTCTGGGAAAATTGGAAAACACTAAACAAACAACAACAAGAATAATTATCTATCCAAAATGGAGATGTATGGGTAAACCACTTCTCCAATCTTTTTGGCTCTATAACAAAGAATAAAGAGCAAAAACATATACATGATCAAATACAGATCTTAGAATCATCTATTAAAGACTACCAGAACCCACTGGATTCTCCAATTACATTGAATGAGTTACAGGACAAAATAAAAACCCTCCAACCCAAAAAGGCCTGTGGTGTTGATGGTATCCTCAATGAAATGATCAAATATACAGACAACAAATTCCAATTGGCTATACTAAAACTCTTTAACATCATACTTAGCATCTTCCCCAATATTTGGAACCAAGGACTTATCAGCCCAATCCACAAAAGTGGAGACAAATTTGACCCCAATAACTACCGTGGAATATGTGTCAACAGTAACCTTGGGAAAATCCTCTGCATTGTTATTAACAGCAAACTTGTTCATTTCCTCAATGAAAACAATGTACTGAGCAAATGTCAAATTGGCTTTTTACCAAATTACCGTACAACAGACCATGTATTCACCCTGCACACCCTAATTGACAACCAAACAAACCAAAACAAAGGCAAAGTCTTCTCATGCTTTGTTGATTTTAAAAAAGCCTTCGACTCAATCTGGCATGAGGGTCTGCTATACAAACTGATGGAAAGTGGTGTTGGGGGTAAAACATACGACATTATAAAATCCATGTACACAAACAGCAAGTGTGCGGTTTAAATTGGCAAAAAACACACATTTCTTCACACAGGGTCGTGGGGTTAGACAGGGATGCAGCTTAAGCCCCACCCTCTTCAACATATATATCAACGAATTGGCGCGGGCACTAGAAAAGTCTGCAGCACCCGGCCTCCCCCTGCTAGAATCCGAAGTCAAATGTCTGCTGTTTGCCGATGATCTGGTGCTTCTGTCACCAACCAAGGAGGGCCTACAGCAGCACCTAGATCTTATGCACAGATTCTGTCAGACCTGGGCCCTGACAGTAAATCTCAGTAAGACCAAAATAATGGTGTTCCAAAAAAGGTCCAGTCACCAGGACCATAAATACAAATTCCATCTAGACACTGTTGCCCTAGAGCGCACAAAAAACTGTACATACCTTGGCCTAAACATCAGCGCCACAGGTAACTTCCACAAAGCTGTGAACGATCTGAGAGACAAGGCAAGAAGGGCATTCTATGCCATCAAAAGAAACATAAATTTCAACATACCAATTAGGATTTGGCTAAAAATACTTGAATCAGTCATAGAGCCCATTGCCCTTTATGGTTGTGAGGTCTGGGGTCCGCTCACCAACCAAGACTTCACAAAATGGGACAAACACCAAATTGAGACTCTGCACGCAGAATTCTGCAAAAATATCCTCCGTGTACAACGTAGAACACCAAATAATGCATGCAGAGCAGAATTAGGCCGATACCCACTAATTATCAAAATCCAGAAAAGAGCCGTTAAATTCTACAACCACCTAAAAGGAAGTGATTCACAAACCTTCCATAACAAAGCCATCACCTACAGAGAGATGAACCTGGAGAAGAGTCCCCTAAGCAAGCTGGTCCTGGGGCTCTGTTCACAAACACAAACACACCCTACAGAGCCCCAGGACAACAGCACAATTAGACCCAACCAAATCATGAGAAAACAAAAAGATAATTACTTGACACATTGGAAAGAATTAACAAAAAAACAGAGCAAACTAGAATGCTATTTGGCCCTAAACAGAGAGTACACAGCGGCAGAATACCTGACCACTGTGACTGACCCAAAATTAAGGAAAGCTTTGACTATGTACAGACTCAGTGAGCATAGCCTTGCTATTGAGAAAGGCCGCCGTAGGCAGACATGGGTCTCAAGAGAAGACAGGCTATGTGCTCACTGCCCACAAAATGAGGTGGAAACTGAGCTGCACTTCCTAACCTCCTGCCCAATGTATGACCATATTAGAGAGACATATTTCCCTCAGATTACACAGATCCACAAAGAATTCGAAAACAAATTCAAATTTGAAAAACTCCCATATCTACTGGGTGAAATTCCACAGTGTGCCATCACAGCAGCAAGATTTGTGACCTGTTGCCACGAGAAAAGGGCAACCAGTGAAGAACACACACCATTGTAAATACAACCCATATTTATGCTTATTTATTTTATCTTGTGTCCTTTAACCATTTGTACATTGTTAAAACACTGTATATATATATATATAATATGACATTTGTAATGTCTTTACTGTTTTGAAACCTCTGTATGTGTAATGTTTACTGTTAATTTTTGTTGTTTTTCACTTTATATATTCACTTTGTATGTTGTCTACCTCACTTGCTTTGGCAATGTTAACACGTTTCCCATGCCAATAAAGCCCTTGAATTGAAATTGAATTGAATTGAGGGAGAGGTTGAGAGAGGTTGAGCGAGAGAGAGAGAGAGAGAGAGAGAGAGAGAGAGAGAGAGAGAGAGAGACAGAAAGAGAGACAGAGAGAGAGAGAGAGGTTGAGCGAGAGAGAGAGAGGTTGAGCGAGAGAGAGAAGTTGAGCGAGAGAGAGAGCGACAGAAAGAGAGACGGAGAGCGAGAGATAAAAAAGAAGAGGTCCATCTCACCTGTCACCGTATGCAGCAGCTGTGGCGGCAGCAGGCTGAGTATACCTGTAGGCAGCATAGCCCCCCTGGAAACACACACACACACACACACACACACACACACACACACACACACACACACACACACACACACACACACACACACACACACACACACACACACACACACACACACACACACACACACACACACACACAGACACACACAGATACAGAGATTAATCAATGTGATTGATTCCTACATTGACAGAATACACCATCACACAGTCTGATCAATAGCAAGGCTGACGCAGGACTCAATGCCAATGAAATGCTTTGGATGGTAAATATTTCTGTGTGCTGAATGAATTACGCCACACGGTCAATAATGTATTGATTTCATAATAAATGGAAGTAGATACATGTTTTCATTAAAATTTAATATTTGTTTTCAAAGACTAATTTGACAGAACTGCCTTGCAACAGATTCCCATATGTTCTATAAAGAACACAGATTTTAATTTATGTAATGCTGCCATCAGCTGTTCAATCAGGCAAACACGACACACACACACACACGCACGCACACACACACGCACGCACACACACACACACACACACATCCATGCGACAGGCGGGTGTGCGGTGATGCAGTGACGATCAGTCTGTGAGCACAGCAAGACTCCATGTTCAACCAACCACAAAGTCACGCCAACCACGCCATGGCCAGAAACACGACCAGCATGCATTTCACCACACAGAGCAGAGCAGCAAGCACCCAGGAGATGACGTGATTCTGGTCCCTATAAAAAATGTAGTGTCTCCTGTTTCTGGTTCCTGTTAAATATACTGTTTCCTGTTTCTGGTTCCTGTTAAATATAGTGTTTCCTGTTTCTGGTTCCTGTTAAATATAGTGTTTCCTGTTTCTGGTTCCTGTTAAATATAGTGTCTCCTGTTTCTGGTTCCTGTTAAATATAGTGTTTCCTGTTTCTGGTTCCTGTTAAATATAGTGTCTCCTGTTTCTGGTTCCTGTTAAATATAGTGTCTCTTGTTTCTGGTTCCTGTTAAATATAGTGTCTCCTGTTTCTGGTTCCTGTTAAATATAGTGTTCCTACTGTTCTCTGCTCATCTACCCACAATGCACCTCATTTCTTCCAACAATGTGGAGATGATACATCTTCAGTAATATCACTGATACTGTACTACATTATTACCATTCTACTGATGTATTACTGTAATATATTATTACCATTCTACTGATGTAATACTGTACTATATTATTACCATTCTACTGATGTATTACTGTACTATATTATTACCATTCTACTGATGTAATACTGTACTATATTATTACCATTATACTGATGTAATATTGTATTATATTATTACCATTATACTGATGTAATACTGTACTATATTATTACCATTCTACTGATGTATTACTGTACTATATTATTACCATTCTACTGAAGTAATACTGTACTATATTATTACCATTATACTGATGTAATATTGTATTATATTATTACCATTACACTGATGTAATACTGTACTATATTATTACCATTCTACAGATGTAATATTGTACTATATTATTACCATTCTACTGATGTAATACTGTACTATATTAGTACCATTCTACTGATCTAATATTGTACTATATTATTACCATTATACTGATGTATTACTGTACTATATTATTACCATTCTAAGGATGTAATATTGTACTATATTATTACCATTCTACTGATCTAATATTGTACTATATTATTACCATTCTACTGATGTGATATTGTACTATATTATTACCATTCTACTGATCTAATATTGTACTATATTATTACCATTATACTGATGTATTACTGTACTATATTATTGCCATTCTACTGATGTAATATTGTACTATATTATTACCATTCTACTGATCTAATATTGTACTATATTATTACCATTCTACTGATGTAATATTGTATTATATTATTACCATTATACTGATGTAATACTGTACTATATTATTACCATTCTACAGATGTAATATTGTACTATATTATTACCATTCTACTGATGTAATACTGTACTATATTAGTACCATTCTACTGATCTAATATTGTACTATATTATTACCATTATACTGATGTATTACTGTACTATATTATTACCATTCTAAGGATGTAATATTGTACTATATTATTACCATTCTACTGATCTAATATTGTACTATATTATTACCATTCTACTGATGTGATATTGTACTATATTATTACCATTCTACTGATCTAATATTGTACTATATTATTACCATTATACTGATGTATTACTGTACTATATTATTGCCATTCTACTGATGTAATATTGTACTATATTATTACCATTCTACTGATCTAATATTGTACTATATTATTACCATTCTACTGATGTAATATTGTACTATATTATTACCATTCTACTGATGTAATATTGTACTATATTATTACCATTCTAAGGATGTAATATTGTACTATATTATTACCATTCTACTGATCTAATATTGTACTATATTATTACCATTCTACTGATGTGATATTGTACTATATTATTACCATTCTACTGATCTAATATTGTACTATATTATTACCATTATACTGATGTATTACTGTACTATATTATTGCCATTCTACTGATGTAATATTGTACTATATTATTACCATTCTACTGATCTAATATTGTACTATATTATTACCATTCTACTGATGTAATATTGTATTATATTATTACCATTATACTGATGTAATACTGTACTATATTATTACCATTCTACAGATGTAATATTGTACTATATTATTACCATTCTACTGATGTAATACTGTACTATATTAGTACCATTCTACTGATCTAATATTGTACTATATTATTACCATTATACTGATGTATTACTGTACTATATTATTACCATTCTAAGGATGTAATATTGTACTATATTATTACCATTCTACTGATCTAATATTGTACTATATTATTACCATTCTACTGATGTGATATTGTACTATATTATTACCATTCTACTGATCTAATATTGTACTATATTATTACCATTATACTGATGTATTACTGTACTATATTATTGCCATTCTACTGATGTAATATTGTACTATATTATTACCATTCTACTGATCTAATATTGTACTATATTATTACCATTCTAATGATCTAATAAGGTACTATATTATTACCATTCTACTGATGTAATACTGTATTATATTATTACCATTCTACTGATGTATTACTGTAATATATTATTACCATTCTACTGATGTAATACTGTACTATATTATTACCATTCTACTGATGTATTACTGTACTGTATTATTACCATTCTACTGATGTAATATTGTACTATATTATTACCATTCTACTGATGTAATATTGTACTATATTATTACCATTCTACTGATGTAATACTGTACTATATTAGTACCATTCTACTGATCTAATATTGTACTATATTATTACCATTATACTGATGTATTACTGTACTATGTTATTACCATTCTAAGGATGTAATATTGTACTATATTATTACCATTCTACTGATCTAATATTGTACTATATGATTACCATTATAGTGATGTATTACTGTACTATATTATTGCAATTCTACTGATGTAATATTGTACTATATTATTACCATTCTAATGATCTAATATTGTACTATATTATTACCATTCTACTGATGTAATACTGTACTATATTATTACCATTAAACTGATATAATATTGTATTATATTATTACCATTATACTGATGTAATACTGTACTACATTATTAGCATTCTACTGATGTAATATTGTACTATATTATTACCATTCTACTGATGTAATATTGTACTATATTATTACCATTCTACTGATGTAATATTGTACTATATTATTACCATTATACTGGTGTATTACTGTACTATATAATTACCATTATACTAATGTAATACTGTACTATATTATTACCATTATACTGATGTAATATTGTACTATATTATAACCATTATACTGATGTATTACTGTACTATAGTATTACCATTCTACTGATGTAATATTATACAATATATTATTACCATTATACTGATGTAATATTGTATTATATTATTACCATTATACTGATGTAATACTGTACTATATTATTACCATTCTACTGATGTAATATTGTACTATATTATTACCATTCTACTGATGTAATACTGTACTATATTAGTACCATTCTACTGATCTAATATTGTACTATATTATTACCATTATACTGATGTATTACTGTACTATATTATTACCATTCTAAGGATGTAATATTGTACTATATTATTACCATTCTACTGATCTAATATTGTACTATATTATTACCATTCTACTGATGTGATATTGTACTATATTATTACCATTCTACTGATCTAATATTATACTATATTATTACCATTATACTGATGTATTACTGTACTATATTATTGCCATTCTACTGATATAATATTGTACTATATTATTACCATTCTACTGATCTAATATTGTACTATATTATTACCATTCTACTGATGTAATATTGTACTATATTATTACCATTCTACTGATGTAATATTGTACTATATTATTACCATTCTAATGATCTAATAAGGTACTATATTATTACCATTCTACTGATGTAATACTGTATTATATTATTACTATTCTACTGATGTATTACTGTAATATATTATTACCATTCTACTGATGTAATACTGTACTATATTATTACCATTCTACTGATGTATTACTGTACTATATTATTACCATTCTACTGATGTAATACTGTACTATATTATTACCATTCTACTGATCTAATATTGTACTATATTATTACCATTATACTGATGTATTACTGTACTATATTATTGCCATTCTACTGATGTAATATTGTACTATATTATTACCATTCTACTGATCTAATATTGTACTATATTATTACCATTCTACTGATGTAATACTGTACTATATTATTACCATTCTACTGATCTAATATTGTACTATATTATTACCATTATACTGATGTATTACTGTACTATATTATTACCATTCTAAGGATGTAATATTGTACTATATTATTACCATTCTACTGATCTAATATTGTACTATATTATTACCATTCTACTGATGTGATATTGTACTATATTATTACCATTCTACTGATCTAATATTGTACTATATTATTACCATTATACTGATGTATTACTGTACTATATTATTGCAATTCTACTGATGTAATATTGTACTATATTATTACCATTCTAATGATCTAATATTGTACTATATTATTACCATTCTACTGATGTAATACTGTACTATATTATTACCATTATACTGATATAATATTGTATTATATTATTACCATTATACTGATGTAATACTGTGCTACATTATTAGCATTCTACTGATGTAATATTGTACTATATTATTACCATTCTACTGATGTAATATTGTACTATATTATTACCATTCTACTGATGTAATATTGTACTATATTATTACCATTATACTGATGTATTACTGTACTATATTATTACCATTATACTGATGTAATACTGTACTATATTATTACCATTATACTGATGTATTACTGTACTATAGTATTACCATTCTACTGATGTAATATTGTACTATATTATTACCATTATACTGATGTAATACTGTACTATAGTATTACCATTCTACTGATGTAATATTGTACTATATTATTACCATTATACTGATGTATTACTGTACTATATTATTACCATTATACTAATGAAATACTGTACTATATTATTACCATTATACTGATGTAATATTGTACTATATTATAACCATTATACTGATGTATTACTGTACTATAGTATTACCATTCTACTGATGTAATATTATACTATATTATTACCATTATACTGATGTAATATTGTACTATATTATAACCATTATACTGATGTATTACTGTACTATATTATTACCATTATACTGATGTATTGCTGTACTATATTATTACCATTCTACTGATGAAATACTGTACTATATTATTACCATTATACTAATGTATTACTGTACTATATTATTACCATTCTACTGATGAAATACTGTACTATATTATAACCATTATACTGATGTAATACTGTACTATATTATTACCATTCTACTGATGTATTACTGTACTATATTATTACCATTCTACTGATGAAATACTGTACTATATTATAACCTTTATACTGATGTAATACTGTACTATATTATTACCATTCTACTGATGTATTACTGTACTATAGTATTACCATTCTACTGATGTAATATTGTACTATATTATTACCATTATACTGATGTATTACTGTACTATATTATTACCATTATACTGATATAATACTGTACTATATTATTACCATTATACTGATGTAATATTGTACTATATTATAACCATTATACTGATGTATTACTGTACTATAGTATTACCATTCTACTGATGTAATATTATACTATATTATTACCATTATACTGATGTATTACTGTACTATATTATTACCATTATACTGATATAATACTGTACTATATTATTACCATTATACTGATGTAATATTGTACTATATTATAACCATTATACTGATGTATTACTGTACTATAGTATTACCATTCTACTGATGTAATATTATACTATATTATTACCATTCTACTGATGTAATATTGTATTATATTTCTGGATTTGTATGGGTTGGTTGCAGCGGAGGCTGCTGAGGGGAGGACGGCTCATGTGTTTACATTACATTGAGCTGATGTAGGTCTATAAACATTGGTATGGCTGGGTGTGTTTACATTACATTGAGCTGATGTAGGTCTATAAACATTGGTATGGCTGGGTGTGTTTACATTCCATTGAGCTGATGTAGGCCTATAGACATTGGTATGGCTGGGTGTGGTTACGTTACATTGAGCTGATGTAGGTCTATAAACATTGGTATGGCTGGGTGTGTTTACATTCCATTGAGCTGATGTAGGCCTATAGACATTGGTATGGCTGGGTGTGTTTACATTACATTGAGCTGATGTAGGCCTATAGACATTGGTATGGCTGGGTGTGTTTACATTACATTGAGCTGCTCTAGGCCATTTTAGAGAGTTGGGCCAACTTTTGTCATGTTGAATATTGTTCTAATTAGACATTCAGTTACATAGCACAGTTTAAATATCCCCCACATAATGTTGCTGGGGAGCGATAGATTATTAATTAAAGTGTCATGTAAATGCATCATAATGTAGAAACCTCAAATTCCCAGTTCTCTAAATACCTGACTAGGGCAACTCTCTAAATACCTGACTCAGCAACTCTCTAAATACCTGACTCAGCAACTCTCTAAATACCTGACTCAGCAACTCTCTAAATACCTGACTCAGCAACTCTCTAAATACCTGACTCAGCAACTCTCTAAATACCTGACTCAGCAACTCTCTAAATACCTGACTCAGCAACTCTCTAAATACCTGACTCAGCAACTCTCTAAATACCTGACTCAGCAACTCTCTAAATACCTGACTCAGCAACTCTCTAAATACCTGACTCAGCAACTCTCTAAATACCTGACTCAGCAACTCTCTAAATACCTGACTCAGCAACTCTCTAAATACCTGACTCAGCAACTCTCTAAATACCTGACTCAGCAACTCTCTAAATACCTGACTCAGCAACTCTCTAAATACCTGACTCAGCAACTCTCTAAATACCTGACTCAGCAACTCTCTAAATACCTGACTCAGCAACTCTCTAAATACCTGACTCAGCAACTCTCTAAATACCTGACTCTGCAACTCTCTAAATACCTGACTCAGCAACTCTCTAAATACCTGACTCAGCAACTCTCTAAATACCTGACTCAGCAACTCTCTAAATACCTGACTCAGCAACTCTCTAAATACCTGACTCAGCAACTCTCTAAATACCTGACTCAGCAACTCTCTAAATACCTGACTCAGCAACTCTCTAAATACCTGGCTCAGCAACTCTCTAAATACCTGACTCAGCAACTCTCTAAATACCTGACTCTACAACTCTCTAAATACCTGGCTCAGCAACTCTCTAAATACCTGACTCAGCAACTCTCTAAATACCTGACTCAGCAACTCTCTAAATACCTGACTCAGCAACTCTCTAAATACCTGGCTCAGCAACTCTCTAAATACCTGACTCAGCAACTCTCTAAATACCTGACTCAGCAACTCTCTAAATACCTGACTCAGCAACTCTCTAAATACCTGACTCAGCAACTCTCTAAATACCTGACTCAGCAACTCTCTAAATACCTGACTCAGCAACTCTCTAAATACCTGACTCAGCAACTCTCTAAATACCTGACTCAGCAACTCTCTAAATACCTGACTCAGCAACTCTCTAAATACCTGACTCAGCAACTCTCTAAATACCTGACTCAGCAACTCTCTAAATACCTGACTCAGCAACTCTCTAAATACCTGACTCAGCAACTCTCTAAATACCTGACTCAGCAACTCTCTAAATACCTGACTCAGCAACTCTCTAAATACCTGACTCAGCAACTCTCTAAATACCTGACTCAGCAACTCTCTAAATACCTGACTCAGCAACTCTCTAAATACCTGACTCTGCAACTCTCTAAATACCTGACTCAGCAACTCTCTAAATACCTGACTCAGCAACTCTCTAAATACCTGACTCAGCAACTCTCTAAATACCTGACTCAGCAACTCTCTAAATACCTGACTCAGCAACTCTCTAAATACCTGACTCAGCAACTCTCTAAATACCTGACTCAGCAACTCTCTAAATACCTGGCTCAGCAACTCTCTAAATACCTGACTCAGCAACTCTCTAAATACCTGACTCTACAACTCTCTAAATACCTGGCTCAGCAACTCTCTAAATACCTGACTCAGCAACTCTCTAAATACCTGACTCAGCAACTCTCTAAATACCTGACTCAGCAACTCTCTAAATACCTGGCTCAGCAACTCTCTAAATACCTGACTCAGCAACTCTCTATTACCTGACTCTACAACTCTCTAAATACCTGGCTCAGCAACTCTCTAAATACCTGACTCTACAACTCTCTAAATACCTGACTATGAAACTCTCTAAATACCTGACTCAGCAACTCTCTAAATATCTGACTCAGCAACTCTCTAAATACCTGACTCTGCAACTCTCTAAATACCTGACTCAGCAACTCTCTAAATACCTGACTCAGCAACTCTCTAAATACCTGACTCAGCAACTCTCTAAACACCTGACTCAGCAACTCTCTAAATACCTGGATCAGCAACTCTCTAAATACCTGACTCTGCAACTCTCTAAATACCTGGCTCAGCAACTCTCTAAATACCTGACTCAGCAACTCTCTAAATACCTGGCTCAGCAACTCTCTAAATACCTGGCTCAGCAACTCTCTAAATACCTTACTCAGCAACTCTCTATACACCTGACTCAGCAACTCTCTAAATACCTGACTCAGCAACTCTCTAAATACCTGACTATGAAACTCTCTAAATACCTGACTCAGCAACTCTCTAAATATCTGACTCAGCAACTCTCTAAATACCTGACTCTGCAACTCTCTAAATACCTGACTCAGCAACTCTCTAAATACCTGACTCAGCAACTCTCTAAATACCTGACTCAGCAACTCTCTAAACACCTGACTCAGCAACTCTCTAAATACCTGGATCAGCAACTCTCTAAATACCTGACTCTGCAACTCTCTAAATACCTGGCTCAGCAACTCTCTAAATACCTGACTCAGCAACTCTCTAAATACCTGGCTCAGCAACTCTCTAAATACCTGGCTCAGCAACTCTCTAAATACCTGGCTCAGCAACTCTCTAAATACCTGACTCAGCAACTCTCTAAATAGCTGACTCAGCAACTCTCTAAATACCTGACTCAGCAACTCTCTAAATACCTGACTCAGCAACTCTCTAAATACCTGGATCAGCAACTCTCTAAATACCTGACTAGGCAACTCTCTAAATACCTGGCTCAGCAACTCTCTAAATACCTGACTCAGCAACTCTCTAAATACCTGACTCTGCAACTCTCTAAATACCTGGCTCAGCAACTCTCTAAATACCTGACTCAGCAACTCTCTAAATACCTGGCTCAGCAACTCTCTAAATACCTGACTCAGCAACTCTCTAAATACCTGACTCAGCAACTCTCTAAATACCTTACTCAGCAACTCTCTAAATACCTGGCTCAGCAACTCTCTAAATACCTGACTCAGCAACTCTCTAAATATCTGACTCAGCAACTCTCTAAATACCTGACTCAGCAACTCTCTAAATACCTGACTCAGCAACTCTCTAAATACCTGACTCAGCAACTCTCTAAATACCTGACTCTGCAACTCTCTAAATACCTGACTCAGCAACTCTCTAAATACCTGACTCAGCAACTCTCTAAATACCTGACTCAGCAACTCTCTAAATACCTGACTAGGCAACTCTCTAAATACCTGGCTCAGCAACTCTCTAAATACCTGACTCAGCAACTCTCTAAATACCTGACTCAGCAACTCTCTAAATACCTGACTCTGCAACTCTCTAAATACCTGGCTCAGCATACAACCAACCAACATGAATACAGGCACATGTGAATGTCATGTGTCCTGAGTGGTAAGTAGAAAAACATCTCTCTGTTACGGTCCTCTACGTCATTCACTGGTAATAATACTTACATAAATATCTGCACCATAAAATCCATCCTGGTAAACAACACTGCAAAGGATGCAAACACAAACAAACACAAACAAAACAAACATCCATATTAGTGCAAGTTGACATGCAGGCACCATTTAGACACCAACCCTGTCTGTCTGTGGAGAGGTTAGTGTGTCCAATCAAGAACCACCAGACATGAGAGGGGTGGAGCCAAACAGGGAAGTTCTGCAGGCACTCTCCTCTTCCTACTCTGTCTCTCTTTGTGAATCCCAAACCAGCGCCTTGCCCCCCCCCCCCCCTACCAACTCTCTCGGAGGGCCCTCTGTTGTCACGTGTTGCTGACGAAACTCAGAGGGTGACTTCCAGAGTGACGAGGGGATCAATAAACCCATCAACTTCGGCACTCATGCCGCATTCAAAACAACTGGGAACTCGGAAATCTCCGACGTCTGACTTCAGTGTGTTCAAGACAACTGAGAACTGTGAAAAAAACTAGCTCTGAATTCGATTTTTTTAATTTTTTTACAGTCATCCAACTCTTCTGAATTCCAAGTGGGAAACTCAGACATCTTTCTAGAGCTCCGCTTTCTGAGGCTTTCACTGATGTCACAATTTGACCTCTTTTTTTCCCCCAGAGTTCCCAGTTGTCTTGAAAAGCACCAACACTCCGGACTTGAATGGTGCAACTCATGTTCCACATTTAAATAACAAAACAAGCAAGAAATTAAAATGAACAAATCCCCACCCCCCTGTCGTTTAACAAAATATAACAGTTAGCATGAGTGCTATGTCATCTTTTATACGTGTCAAGTCAGGACATCGGACATAAACAAACGCACGTGTCATTTAATTTGAAAAAGCCTCTCTATTATTTTGTGTGAAATTGCGCAAACTAAAAAAAAATAACACGGTGCCTTATGGGATTCAACTTCTCTCTGAAGCTGGCAGCATTGCCTTATGGGATTCCACTTCTCTCTGAAGCTGGCAGCATTGCCTTATGGGATTCCACTTCTCTCTGAAGCTGGCAGCATTGCAGGCTCAGTAGAAGTGACTACCTACCGGTGGGGCTAATTAGCCCTTACACCCTCTATAGTTTTACCTGCATTTGGGACACTTGTGCAAAAGGAGGAAGTGAGTGTGAACACGTAAATGGGAGGCCACGGGGAACGGGGGGGATTTGGGATTCAGTCTTTCTCTGAGGTGGTAAGGAGGCTGGGGAGGTCCAGAATGTGCATCTCGGACCCCACACTAGGAGTCAAAGGGGGCCTTAGTCGAAACGCCAATCGGAAAACAGTTAGTTGAACTAGTGAACAGTCCTAAAGGTGATGTCACTACTGTCACTGCTAAATACCTCATCTTCCTACCACATTCTGATCAGACTGTTGAAACAACTCCTCGATGACAAATAATCATATGTTCCATTTAGCAGACACTTTTATCCTAAACACCTCATATATTTTACGTGTGGGTGTGGCCCCAGTGGGAATCACCACCAACAACATTTGGCTCCAAGCGCCAAGCACCAAGCTCCAAGGTCCAAGCTCCAAGGTCCAAGCTCCAAGCCACAAGGTCCAAGCTCCAAGCCACAAGGTCCAAGCTCCAAGCCACAAGGTCCAAGCTCCAAGCCACAAGGTCCAAGCTCCAAGCCACAAGGTTCAAGTTCCAAGCGCCAAGCACCAAGCTCCAAGCTCCAAGGTCCAAGGTCCAAGCTCCAAGCCACAAGCTCCAAGCCCCAAGCTCCAAGGTCAATCCCCAAGCTCTACTGACTGAGCCACACAGGACCTCATGATCATGATGATTATAACATTTACATCTAGTATTTTTCCCAGGTCCATCTGTTATCTCTCTCTGTCTCTGTTATGACACTCTGCCTTCTGGTCCTCTGTGACCAAGATAAAGGAGACGAGACCAGTTTAAACTGAGAGTTTCTAGGTATCGTATATATGTGTGTGTGTGCTTGTGTGTGTTGTGTGTGTGTTGTGTGTGTGTGTTGTATGTGTGTGTTGTATGTGTGTGTTGTGTGTGTGTTGAAAGTGTGTGTTGTGTATGTGTGTGTTGTGTGTGTGTGTGTGTGTGTTGTATGTGTGTTTGTTGTATGTGTGCGTGTGTGTGTTGTATGTGTGTTTGTTGTATGTGTGTGTGTGTTGTGTGTGTTGTGTGTGTGTGTGTTGTGTGTGTGTTGTGTGTGTTGTGTGTGTGTGTGTGTGTTGTATGTGTGTGTGGTGTATGTGTGTGTGTGTTGTATGTGTGTTGTATGTGTATGTTGTGTGTGTGTGTGTAGTGCATGTGTGTTGTGTGTGTGTTGTATGTGTGTGTTGTGTTGTGTGTGTTGTGTGTGTGTGTGTGTGTTGTGTGTGTTGTATGTGTGTTGTCTGTGTGTGTTATATGTGTGTGTGTTGCATGTGTGTGTTGTGTGTGTTGTGTGTGTAGTGCATGTGTGTTGTGTGTGTGTTGTATGTGTGTGTTGTATGTATGTGTTGTGTGTGTTGGTTGTATGTGTGTTTGTTGTACATGTGTTGGTTGTATGTGTGTGTGTGTTGTATGTGTGTGTGTGTTGTATGTGTGTTGTGTGTGTGTTGTGTTTGTGTGTTGTTTGTGTGTTGTGTGTGTGTGTTGTATGTGTGTTTGTTGTATATGTGTTGTATGTGTGTGTGTTGTATGTGTGTTGTGTGTATGTGTATGTGTTTGTGTGTGTGTGTATTGTGCATGTGCTGTGTGTGTGTGTGTGTGTGTGTGTGTGTGTGTGTGTGTGTGTGTGTGTGTGTGTGTGTGTGTGTGTGTGTGTGTGGTATGTGTGTCTGTGTGTGTTGTGTGTGTGTATGTGTGTGTGTGTGTGTTTTTTGTGTTATGTGTTTATTGTGTGTGTGTGTGTGTGTTGTGTGTTTATTGTGTGTGTGTGTGTGTGTGTGTGTATGTGTGTGTGTGTTGTGTGTGTTGTGTGTTTATTGTGTATGTGTGTGTTGTGTGTGTGTATGTGTGTGTGTGTGTGTTGTGTGTTTATTGTGTGTGTGTGTGTGTATGTGTGTGTGTGTTGTGTGTGTGTGTGTTGTGTGTGTTGAGTGTTTATTGTGTGTGTGTGTGTGGATGTGGATGTGTGTTGTGTGTATGTGTATGTGTGTGTGTGTTGTGTGTGTGTGTGTTGTTTGGTATGTGTGTTGTTTGGTATGTATGTTGTGTGTGTGTGTGTTTGTGTGTGTGTCTCAGCAGCAATTAGATGTGTTTTAGACTGTTTGCTCGATCTCTGATAACATCTGAAATGTCACAACATGGAAAGAGCATTCTGCTTCGGACAGATTCATTTGACTGCTCTCTGGGACTGGTGTGTGTGTGTGTGTGTGTGTGTGTGTGTGTGTGTGTGTGTGTGTGTGTGTGTGTGTGTGTGTGTGTGTGTGTGTGTGTGTGTGTGTGTGTGTGTCTCAGCAGCAATTAGATGTGTTTTAGACTGTTTGCTCGATCTCTGATAACATCTGAAATGTCACAACATGGAAAGAGCATTCTGCTTCGGACAGATTCATTTGACTGCTCTGTCATGTACTGTCATGTTGTCTTGTCTCTGTCCTTTCCCTTCACCCTGTCTCCCTCTGCTGGTCGTGTTAGGTTACCTTTTCTCCCCCGCTTTCCCCCAGCTGTCCCTTGTCTCCTCTAACTACCCATTCACCCCGTTCCCCACCTGTTCCCTTTTTCCCTCTGATTAGGTCCCTATATCTCTCTCTGTTTCTGCTCCTGTCCTTGTCGGATTCTTGTTTGTTTGTGTCATTCATGCCTGAACCAGACTGTCGTCATGTTTGCTGTAACCTTGTCCTGTCCTGTCGGAATCTGCCGGTCCATCTGAGCCTACCTATGTTTGGTAATTAAAGAAGCTCTGTTTAAGTTGATTCGCTTTTGGGTCCTCATTCACGCACCGTAACAGAAGAATCCGACCAAGAATGGACCCAGCGACTTCGGATCCTCTCCACTCAGCCGTCGAGATCCAGGGAGCGATGCTAGGCAGACACAAGCAGGAATTGTCTGCTGCTCGACATGCCGTTGAGACCCTGGCCACCCAAGTCTCCAACCTCACAGAACAGGTTCACCATCTCCGCCTCGATCCACCGGCCACTTCCAGGGCTTTCGAATCTCCGGAGCCCAGAATCAATAACCCGCCGTGTTACTCTGGGGAGCCCACTGAATGCCGCTCGTTCCTCACCCAGTGTGATATTGTGTTTTCTCTCCAGCCCAACACTTACTCCAGGAGCACCGCTCGTGTCGCCTACGTCATATCTCTCCTTATTGGACGGGCTCGTGAGTGGGGCACGGCAATCTGGGAGGCAAGGGCTGAGTGTATTAACCAGTATCAAGACTTTAAGGAGGAGATGATACGGGTTTTTGATCGATCTGTTTTTGGGGAGGAGGCTTCCAGGGCCCTGTCTTCCCTATGTCAAGGCAATCGATCCATAACAGACTACTCTATTGAGTTTCGCACTCTTGCTGTCTCCAGTGGCTGGAACGAGCCGGCCTTGCTCGCTCGTCTTCTGGAGGGTTTCCGCGCAGAGGTAAAGGATGAGATTCTCTCCCGGGAGGTTCCTTCCAGCGTGGATTCCTTGATTGAACTCGCTATTCGCATTGAGCGACGGGTTGATCTTCGTCACCGAGCTCGTGGAAAGGAGCTCGCGCTCTCCGTCGCCTCCCTCTCCGCATCACTACCATCTTCCTCTGCCGGCTCGGGTGCTGAGCCCATGCAGCTGGGAGGTATCCGCATCTCGACTAAGGAGAGGGAACGGAGAATCACCAACCGCCTCTGTCTCTATTGCGGTTCCGCTGGTCATTTTGTCACTTCATGTCCAGTAAAAGGCCAGAGCTCGTCAGTAAGCGGAGGGCTACTGGTGAGCGCTACTACTCCTGTCTCTCCTTCAAGATCCTGCACTACCTTGTCGGTCCATCTACGCTGGACCGGTTCGTCAGCTTCCTGCAGTGCCTTAATAGACTCTGGGGCGGAGGGCTGTTTTATGGACGAGACCTGGGCTCGGGAACATGACATTCCTCTCAGACAGTTAAAGGAGCCCACGGCCTTGTTCGCCCTGGATGGTAGTCCTCTCCCCAGGATTCAGCGTGAGACGCTACCTTTAACCCTCACTGTTTCTGGTAATCATAGTGAAACCATTTCTTTTTTAGTTTTTCGTTCACCTTTTACACCTGTTGTTTTGGGCCATCCCTGGCTAGTTTGTCATAATCCTTCCATTAATTGGTCTAGTAATTCTATCCTCTCCTGGAACGTCTCTTGTCATGTGAAATGTTTAATGTCTGCTATCCCTCCTGTTTCCTCTGTCTCTTCTTCACAGGAGGAGCCTGGTGATTTGACAGGGGTGCCGGAGGAATATCACGATCTGCGCACGGTGTTCAGTCGGTCCAGGGCCACCTCTCTTCCTCCACACCGGTCGTATGATTGTAGTATTGATCTCCTTCCGGGAACCACCCCCCCCCGGGGTAGACTATACTCTCTGTCGGCTCCCGAACGTAAGGCTCTCGAAGATTATTTGTCTGTAGCTCTTGACGCCGGTACCATAGTCCCCTCCTCCTCTCCCGCCGGAGCGGGGGTTTTTTTTGTCAAGAAGAAGGACGGGTCTCTGCGCCCCTGCATAGATTATCGAGGGCTGAATGACATAACAGTGAAGAATCGTTATCCGCTTCCTCTTATGTCTTCAGCCTTCGAGATCCTGCAGGGAGCCAGGTTTTTCACTAAGTTGGACCTTCGTAACGCTTACCATCTCGTGCGCATCAGGGAGGGGGACGAGTGGAAGACGGCGTTTAACACTCCGTTAGGGCACTTTGAATACCGGGTTCTTCCTTTCGGCCTCGCTAACGCTCCAGCTGTCTTTCAGGCATTAGTCAATGATGTCCTGAGAGACATGCTGAACATCTTTGTTTTCGTTTACCTTGACGATATCCTGATTTTTTCACCGTCACTCCAGATTCATGTTCAGCACGTTCGACGTGTCCTCCAGCGCCTTTTAGAGAATTGTCTTTTTGTGAAGGCTGAGAAGTGCACTTTTCATGCCTCCTCCGTCACATTTCTCGGTTCTGTTATTTCCGCTGAAGGCATTAAGATGGATCCCGCTAAGGTCCAAGCTGTCATTGATTGGCCCGTCCCTAAGTCACGCGTCGAGCTGCAGCGCTTTCTCGGCTTCGCGAACTTCTATCGTCGTTTCATCCGTAATTTCGGTCAGGTGGCAGCTCCTCTCACAGCCCTTACTTCTGTCAAGACGTGCTTTAAGTGGTCCGTTTCCGCCCAGGGAGCTTTTGATCTCCTCAAGAATCGTTTTACATCCGCTCCTATCCTTGTTACACCTGACGTCTCTAGACAGTTCGTTGTCGAGGTTGACGCGTCAGAGGTGGGAGTGGGAGCCATCCTTTCTCAGCGCTCCCTCTCTGACGACAAGGTCCACCCATGCGCGTATTTTTCTCATCGCCTGTCGCCGTCGGAACGTAACTATGATGTGGGTAACCGCGAACTGCTCGCCATCCGGTTAGCCCTAGGCGAATGGCGACAGTGGTTGGAGGGGGCGACCGTTCCTTTTGTCGTTTGGACTGACCATAGGAACCTTGAGTACATCCGTTCTGCCAAACGACTTAATGCGCGTCAGGCGCGTTGGGCGCTGTTTTTCGCTCGTTTCGAGTTCGTGATTTCTTATCGTCCGGGCTCTAAGAACACCAAGCCTGATGCTTTGTCTCGTCTCTTCAGTTCTTCAGTAGCCTCCACTGACCCCGAGGGGATTCTCCCTGAGGGGCGTGTTGTCGGATTGACTGTCTGGGGAATTGAGAGGCAGGTAAAGCAAGCACTCACTCAAACTCCGTCGCCGCGCGCTTGTCCTAGGAACCTTCTTTTCGTTCCCGTTCCTACTCGTCTGGCCGTTCTTCAGTGGGCTCACTCTGCCAAGTTAGCCGGCCACCCTGGCGTTCGGGGTACGCTTGCTTCCATTCGCCAGCGTTTCTGGTGGCCCACCCGGGAGCATGACACGCGTCGTTTCGTGGCTGCTTGTTCGGTCTGCGCGCAGACTAAGTCCGGTAACTCTCCTCCTGCCGGCCGTCTCAGGCCGCTTCCTATTCCCTCTCGACCGTGGTCTCACATCGCCTTAGATTTTGTCACCGGACTGCCTTCGTCAGCGGGGAAGACTGTTATTCTTACGGTTGTCGATAGGTTCTCTAAGGCGGCTCATTTCATTCCCCTTGCTAAGCTTCCTTCTGCTAAAGAGACGGCACAAATCATCATCGAGAATGTTTTCAGAATTCATGGCCTTCCGTCAGACGTCGTTTCGGACAGAGGTCCGCAATTCACGTCTCAATTTTGGAGGGAGTTTTGCCGTTTGATTGGGGCTTCCGTCAGTCTCTCTTCCGGCTTTCACCCCCAGTCTAACGGTCAAGCAGAACGGGCCAATCAGACTATTGGTCGCATCTTACGCAGTCTTTCTTTTTGCAACCCTGCGTCTTGGTCAGAACAGCTCCCCTGGGCAGAATACGCCCACAACTCGCTTCCTTCGTCTGCGACCGGGCTATCTCCTTTTCAGAGTAGCCTCGGGTACCAGCCTCCGTTGTTCTCATCTCAGTTCGCCGAGTCCAGCGTCCCCTCCGCTCAGGCTTTTGTCCAACGTTGCGAGCGCACCTGGAAGAGGGTCAGGTCTGCACTTTGCCGTTATAGGGCGCAGACTGTGAGAGCTGCTAATAAGCGTAGAACGAAGAGCCCTAGATATTGTCGCGGTCAGAGAGTTTGGCTCTCCACTCAGAACCTTCCCCTTAAGACGGCTTCTCGCAAGTTGACCCCGCGGTTCATTGGTCCATTCCGTATCTCTCAGGTCATTAATCCTGTCGCAGTGCGACTTCTTCTTCCGCGATATCTTCGTCGCGTCCACCCGGTCTTCCATGTCTCCTGTGTTAAGCCCGTTCTTCGCGCCCCCGCTCGTCTCCCCCCCCCCCCCCCCATCCTTGTCGAGGGCGCACCTATCTACAGGGTCCGTAAAATCTTGGACATGCGTCCTCGGGGCCGTGGTCATCAGTACCTAGTTGACTGGGAGGGGTACGGTCCTGAGGAGAGGAGTTGGGTTCCCTCTCGGGACGTGCTGGACCGTGCGCTGATTGATGATTTCCTCCGTTGCCGCCAGGTTTCCTCCTCGAGTGCGCCAGGAGGCGCTCGGTGAGTGGGGGGGTACTGTCATGTACTGTCATGTTGTCTTGTCTCTGTCCTTTCCCTTCACCCTGTCTCCCTCTGCTGGTCGTGTTAGGTTACCTTTTCTCCCCCGCTTTCCCCCAGCTGTCCCTTGTCTCCTCTAACTACCCATTCACCCCGTTCCCCACCTGTTCCCTTTTTCCCTCTGATTAGGTCCCTATATCTCTCTCTGTTTCTGCTCCTGTCCTTGTCGGATTCTTGTTTGTTTGTGTCATTCATGCCTGAACCAGACTGTCGTCATGTTTGCTGTAACCTTGTCCTGTCCTGTCGGAATCTGCCGGTCCATCTGAGCCTACCTATGTTTGGTAATTAAAGAAGCTCTGTTTAAGTTGATTCGCTTTTGGGTCCTCATTCACGCACCGTAACATGCTCTCTGGGACTGGTGTGTGTGTGTGTGTGTGTGTGTGTGTGTGTGTGTGTGTGTGTGTGTGTGTGTGTGTGTGTGCGTGTGCATTTGTGTCTGTCTGTCCCTAGTTGGTCGCATAATTTCATTCCCAGTCCGCTCATCTCCCTCAGACTGCCATTTGTAATAGAAATACCCCCAGCTCTGCATGAAGGACTCCAGATTGGGCTTTCATGAGAGCAATTAAAGGAGTGGACCAGAGTTCATGGAAATACTATCTATGTCACCTATCTCTATGTCAAGACTCCGCTAGAGTGTCTTAAATCAGCCGGCACTTCTGGCTGGGGGGGCAAAGTGTTGTTCATCATTTGTTAAGTTTAGTAAAATAACATTCAGCCTCCTTAGACACCAGATGCAATTATGAAGAGAGAAAATAAAGACTGGAAAATTATAATCCAAATCATATTCAGCCTCCGTCTGTTAGAGCTATCATCCTCTAGGGGATGAGGGTGGGGGGGCTATTAGAGCTATCATCCTTTAGGGGATGGGGGGGCCCTGTTAGAGCTATCATCCTCTAGGGGATGGGGGGGGGGGGGGGGTGCCCTGTTAGAGCTATCATCCTCTAAGGGATGGGGGGTAGGGAAGAGGGAGAGGGCCCCCTGTTAGAGCTATCATCCTCTAGGGGATGGGGGGCAGGGAAGAGGGAGAGGGCCCCCTGTTAGAGCTATCATCCTCTAGGGGATGGGGGGGGGGGCAGGGAAGAGGGAGAGGGCCCCCTGTTAGAGCTATCATCCTCTAGGGGATGGGGGGCAGGGAAGAGGGAGAGGGCCCCCTGTTAGAGCTATCATCCTCTAGGGGATGGGGGGGGGGGGCAGGGAAGAGGGAGAGGGCCCCCTGTTAGAGCTATCATCCTCTAGGGGATGGGGGGGCAGGGAAGAGGGAGAGGGCCTCCTGTTAGAGCTATCATCCTCTTGGGGAAGAGGGAGAGGGTGTAGGGGGCACGGGGAAGAGGGAGAGGGTGTAGGGGGCACGGGGAAGAGGGAGAGGGTGTAGGGGGCACGGGGAATCCCCCCCCAATCCTAACCCTAACCAATAGGAGGGTACACAATAGACCTTAGATCAGTGTCTGGAGGCAACTCCATCCCAAACACTACAACCCCCAGAACCCCCCAGCCCAGACTGACGGTCATCTCACAGGAGTCTGTGCAAGGTCAGGTGCAAGTCTTTGGGCCCGATCACATGCTATGGGGTGGCTTTCTCTGGTGGGGTAAGATCAGCATGCACTGCTTCTGTCCTCTATCCCGAAAACCCCATTTCACATCATATACAGACACAGAGAGAGACAGTTAGAGAGAGAAACAGAGAGAAAGAGAGAAGAAGAACTAGAGAGCGAAAGAAAGAAAGAAAGAGAGAGGAAGAGAGAAAGGAGAAAGGAGGAGGATAGAGAGAGAGAAAGAAAGAGAGAAAAGAGGAGGATAGAGAGAGAGAGACAAAGGGAAATAAAGACAGAAAGAGAAGATAAAGAGAGAAGAGAGGGATACTCACCCTCCGTATGTGGGGATGTGAGGTGGGGGTGCGGCTGCTCTGAATGTGTTGTAGACCGTACGCCCTCGACCTCTTAGATGGGCCCCTCTGTAGGCCGCCACCGCTGCACTGGCTGCTGAGTAGGGGAAGCCCGGTACTGGAGGGGGGGGGGGGGGGGGGGGGACAGAGAGAGAGAGAGTACGGTAGAGAGAAGGGGTGAGAGAATGAGAGAGAGAGACAGAGAGAGAGAGAGAGAGAGAGAGAGTATGGTAGAGAGAAGGGGTGAGAGAAAGAGAGAGAGAGACAGAGAGAGAGAGAGAGAGAGAGAGAGAGACAGAGAGTACGGTAGAGAGAAGGGGTGAGAGAAAGAGAGAGAGAGAGAGAGAGAGAGAGAGAGAGAGAGTACGGTAGAGAGAGAAGGGGTGAGAGAGAGAGAGAGAGAGAGAGAGAGAGAGAGAGAGAGAGATTATCATTTCACAGAGATATGCTTCAGTGTTCTGTGTAAAAAATTGCAGCAAGATGAATTGTAAATTCAGATGACATCGATTCAAGTCAAATATTAAAATACTAAAACTGCACAAAACAAACACTCTCCCTATTCCCTACATAGTGCACTACTTTTGACTACAGCTTATAGGGCACTATCTAGGTTATAGGGAGTAATTTGGGACACAACCAGTGAGTTAACAGGATTAGAGCGTGATATCTCCAGAATGGACCAGACTGTCCTAAAGACACCAGGCTGTCCTAAAGACACCAGGCTGTCCTAAAGACACCAGGCTGTCCTAAAGACACCAGGTATATTGACAGGAGAGTCACAAGGTAAACATCTTCTTATTGATTGAATTATGCATGGGCACAACAACAACAACAACAGACTATGATGCCGGGTCAATGTTCTCATAGTCTGACAGGTAATATACACTACAGGCTTTGTGTGACCTTGGAAACGGAGAACCTTTTTCTGTGCTATCAAGTATATCACACTCAAGCAATTAAACACGCCAAGTGGTTGAACCTTTCAACACTCCTAGTGGTTGAACCTTTCAACACTCCAAGTGGTCAGAACCTTTCAACACTCCTAGTGGTCAGAACCTTTCAACACTCCAAGTGGTCAGAACCTTTCAACACTCCAAGTGGTCAGAACCTTTCAACACTCCAAGTGGTCAGAACCTTTCAACACTCCTAGTGGTTGAACCTTTCAACACTCCAAGTGGTCAGAACCTTTCAACACTCCAAGTGGTCAGAACCTTTCAACACTCCAAGTGGTCAGAACCTTTCAACACTCCAAGTGGTCAGAACCTTTCAACACTCCAAGTGGTCAGAACCTTTCAACACTCCTAGTGGTTGGAACCTTTCAACACTCCAAGTGGTCAGAACCTTTCAACACTCCAAGTGGTCAAACCTTTCAACACTCCAAGTGGTCAGAACCTTTCAACACTCCAAGTGGTCAGAACCTTTCAACACTCCAAGTGGTCAGAACCTTTCAACACTCCAAGTGGTCGGAACCTTTCAACACTCCAAGTGGTCAGAACCTTTCAACACTCCAAGTGGTCAAACCTTTCAACACTCCAAGTGGTCAGAACCTTTCAACACTCCAAGTGGTTGGAACCTTTCAACACTCCAAGTGGTCAGAACCTTTCAACACTCCAAGTGGTCAGAACCTTTCAACACTCCAAGTGGTCAAACCTTTCAACACTCCAAGTGGTCAGAACCTTTCAACACTCCAAGTGGTCAGAACCTTTCAACACTCCAAGTGGTCAGAACCTTTCAACACTCCAAGTGGTCAGAACCTTTCAACACTCCAAGTGGTTGAACCTTTCAACACTCCAAGTGGTCAGAACCTTTCAACACTCCAAGTGGTCAAACCTTTCAACACTCCAAGTGGTCAGAACCTTTCAACACTCCAAGTGGTTGGAACCTTTCAACACTCCAAGTGGTCAGAACCTTTCAACACTCCAAGTGGTCAAACCTTTCAACACTCCAAGTGGTTGAACCTTTCAACACTCCAAGTGGTCAAACCTTTCAACACTCCAAGTGGTCAAACCTTTCAACACTCCAAGTGGTTGGAACCTTTCAACACTCCAAGTGGTCGAACCTTTCAACTCTCCAAGTGGTTAAACCTTTCAACACTCCAAGTGGTTAAACCTTTCAACTCTCCAAGTGGTTAAACCTTTCAACTCTCCAAGTGGTTGA
>NC_143034.1:78676370-78686370 GCF_057628025.1 Oncorhynchus mykiss | reverse complement strand
AGCTCTCTGTAGTATTCTGTGTGGCTCTTGGTGTCCCGAGGACCGAGTTTGGTAAACCCTGCCCTGTGCACTAAAACCTCTCTCTCTTTTAGTTCTCTGTAGTTCTCTGTGTGGCTCTTGGTGTCCCGAGGACAGAGTTTGGTAAACCCTGCCCTGTGCACTAAAACCTCTCTCTCTTTTAGCTCTCTGTAGTTCTTTGTGTGGCTCTTGTTGTCCCGAGGACCGAGTTTGGTAAACCCTGCCCTGTGCACTAAAACCTCTCTCTCTTTTAGCTCTCTGTAGTTCTCTGTGTGGCTCTTGGTGTCCCGAGGACCGAGTTTGGTAAACCCTGCCCTGCGCACTAAAACCTCTCTCTCTTTTAGCTCTCTGTAGTATTCTGTGTGGCTCTTGGTGTCCCGAGGACCGAGTTTGGTAAACCCTGCCCTGTGCACTAAAACCCCTCTCTCTTTTAGCTCTCTGTAGTTCTCTGTGTGGCTCTTGGTGTCCCGAGGACCGAGTTTGGTAAACCCTGCCCTGCGCACTAAAACCTCTCTCTCTTTTAGCTCTCTGTAGTATTCTGTGTGGCTCTTGGTGTCCCGAGGACCGAGTTTGGTAAACCCTGCCCTGTGCACTAAAACCTCTCTCTCTTTTAGCTCTCTGTAGTTCTCTGTGTGGCTCTTGGTGTCCCGAGGACCGAGTTTGGTAAACCCTGCCCTGTGCACTAAAACCTCTCTCTCTTTTAGCTCTCTGTAGTTCTCTGTGTGGCTCTTGGTGTCCCGAGGACCGAGTTTGGTAAACCCTGCCCTGTGCACTAAAACCTCTCTCTCTATTTTAGATCTCTGTAGTTCTCTGTGTGGCTCTTGGTGTCCCGAGGACAGAGTTTGGTAAACCCTGCCCTGTGCACTAAAACCTCTCTCTCTCTTTTAGCTCTCTGTAGTTCTCTGTGTGGCTCTTGGTGTCCCGAGGACCGAGTTTGGTAAACCCTGCCCTGTGCACTAAAACCTCTCTCTCTTTTAGCTCTCTGTAGTTCTCTAAAGTTGTCTGTGTGGCTCCCAAAACATATTTTTATCCTTGGAATTGGATTTGTGAGTTGTCATGGAAACCAAATCAATTTTTCTAGCATAGTGTTGGATGAGACTAACTGGCAAATACTATCATTGTTCCCTTTAGCTTGTATATATTTCACTTTTTTCTCCACTGTTTATAGGGGACTGTAGTTTGTAACTTACAGGCCACCGCATATCCCTAACCCTGCAGTGAGGTCACTCACTACCCATGATCCTTCACTGCTTTGTTTACTTCCTGACGTTCTGAGGAACTGGCTGTAAGCACCCTTTAACTTCAAAAGGACAAAACACATTACAGTTGAAGTCAGAAGTTTACATACACCTTAGCCAAATATTTTCAACTCAGTTTTTCACAATTCCTGACATTTAATCCTAGTAAAAATTCCGTCTCAGGTCAGTTGGGATCACCACTTTATTTTAAACGTGAAATGTCAGAATAATAGTAGAAAGAATGATTTATTTCAGCTTTCATTTCTTTCATCACATTCCCAGTGGGTCAGAAGTTTACATACACTCAATTAGTATTTGGTAGCATTGCTTTTAAATTGTTTAACTTGGGTCAAACGTTTCGGGTAGCCTTCCACAAGCTTCCCACAATAAGTTGGGTGAATTTTGGCCCATTCCTCCTGACAGAGCTGGTGTAACTGAGTCAGGTTTGTAGGCCGCCTTGCTCACACATTACTTTTCAGTTCTGCCCACAAATATTCTATAGGATTGTGGTCAGGGCTTTGTGATGGCCACTCCGATACCTTGACTCTGTTGTCCTTAAGTCATTTTGCCACAACTTTGGAAGTATGATTGGGGTCATGCAACCAAGCTTTAACATAATTTACCAGCCTCATGATGCCATCTATTTTGTGAAGTGCACTAGTCCCTCTTGCAGCAAAGCACCCCAACAACATGATCCTGCCACCCCCGTGCTTCACGGATGGGTTGACGTTCTCGGCTTGCAAGCCCCTCCCCCTTTTCCCATCAAACATAAAGATGGTCATCAGACGAGAGGACATTTCTCCAAAAAGTATGATCTTTGTCCCCATGTGCAGTTGCAAACCGTAGTCGGTCTTTTTTATGACGGTTTTGGAGCAGTGGCTTCTCCCTTGCTGATATAGGACCTGTTTTACTGTGGACATAGATACTTTTGTACCTGTTTCCACCAGCATCTTCACAAGGTCCTTTGCTGTTGTTCTGGGGATTGATTTGCACTTTTCGCACCAAAGTACGTTAATCTCTAGGAGACAGAACGCATCTCCTTCCTGAGCGGTGTGACGGCTGCGTGGTCCCATGGCGTTTAAACTTGCGTTCTATTGTTTGTACAGATGAACGTGGTACATTCAGGTGTTTGGACATTTCTCCCAAGGATGAACCAGACTTGTGGAGGTATACCATTTTTTTCTGAAGTCTTTTTCTGATTTCTTATGATTTTCCCATGTTGTCAAGCAAAGAGGCACTGAGTTTGAAGGTAGGCCTTGAAATACATCCACAGGTACACCTCCAATTGACTCAAATGATGTCAATTAGCCTATCAGAAGCTTCTAAAGCCATAATTTTTTTAAATTTTCCAAGCTGTTTAAAGGCACAGTCAACTTAGTGTATGTAAACTTCTGACCCACTGGAATTGTGATACAGTGAATTATAAGTGAAATAATCTGCCTGTAAACGATTATTGGAAAAATGACTTGTGTCATGCACAAAGTAGATGTCCTAACCGACTTGCCAAAACTATAGTTTGTTTATTAACAATACATTTTTGGAGTCGTTGAAAAACGAGTTTTAATGACGCCAACCTAAGTGTATGTAAACTTCTGACTTCAACTGTATGTACGTCACAACAAACTTCCAACTGAACAAATCTTTTGAAAATAAATGAGGTCATAACAAAATCAAGCAAATGCTGGGAAATATACAACAGTAAACTTGTAGACGTATTAAAATGGGTATGAACAAAAAACCCGACAATAAATCAAAATGGGGGCTGTATGAGGAGAGTTCAGGGAGGGAGGTGATGACGCAGGTGGAGAGACAGGTGACGTGTGGGACAGGGTGGAATGGGGGGAGTGAAGCAGACATTATGCACACACACATTCACACACACACACACTGACAAAGAGGAAGAGGAGGAGGTAAAGGAGGAAGAGGAGGAGGTAAAGGAGGAAGTATTTGTAACATGCACCTCTATTTTACGGCCTTCTACGACCGTGCCGTGTAATTTGTCTCGCGCCCTGTCAGCGTCCGCACTATGCTCGAAAGTTACGAACCCAAAACCCTGCATGCAGGATGGAGAGGGAGAAAACAACATGCATGTTATTCATGTTATTATACTCATTACTCATATTATTACTGTCATTACTCGTGTTTCTCCAGTCAGTACAGAAAACAGCCTGGGCTGTTGTTCAGTAGAGTAAAAGGAGAAAAACACATTGAAATGTAAAAAGATTAAGCACACTATTATAGGCCAGCTTCAAAACGTTTTCCTTATCTTCCCGCCTCTAACACATCTCTAACCACTAGCTTCCTCTAACACATCTCTATCCTCTAGCTTCCTCTAACACATCTCTATCCTCTAGCTTCCTCTAACACATCTCTATCCTCTAGCTTCCTCTAACACACATCTCTATCCTCTAGCTTCCTCTAACACATCTCTATCCTCTAGCTTCCTCTAACACATCTCTATCCTCTAGCTTCCTCTAACACACATCTCTATCCTCTAGCTTCCTCTAACACATCTCTATCCTCTAGCTTCCTCTAACACATCTCTATCCTCTAGCTTCCTCTAACACATCTCTATCCTCTAGCTTCCTCTAACACATCTCTATCCTCTAGCTTCCTCTAACACATCTCTAACCTCTAGCTTCCTCTAACACATCTCTATCCTCTAGCTTCCTCTAACAGATCTCTATCCTCTAGCTTCCTCTAACACATCTCTATCCTCTAGCTTCCTCTAACACATCTCTAGCCTCTAGCTTCCTCTAACACATCTCTATCCTCTAGCTTCCTCTAACACATCTCTTACCTCTAGCTTCCTCTAACACATCTCTATCCTCTAGCTTCCTCTAACACATCTCTAGCCTCTAGCTTCCTCTAACACATCTCTAACCTCTAGCTTCCTCTAACACATCTCTAGCCTCTAGCTTCCTCTAACACATCTCTCTAACCTCTAGCTCCCTCTAACACATCTCTCTAACCTCTAGCTTCCTCTAACACATCTCTATCCTCTAGCTTCCTCTAACACATCTCTAACCTCTAGCTTCCTCTAACACATCTCTAGCCTCCAGCTTCCTCTAACACATCTCTCTAACCTCTAGCTTCCTCTTAAACACATCTCTAACCTCTAGCTTCCTCTAGCACATCTCTATCCTCTAGCTTCCTCTAAAACATCTCTAACCTCTAGCTTCCTCTAAAACATCTCTAACCTCTAGCTTCCTCTAACACATCTCTAGCCTCTAGCTTCCTCTAACACATCTCTCTAACCTCTAGCTTCCTCTTAAACACATCTCTAACCTCTAGCTTCCTCTAGCACATCTCTATCCTCTAGCTTCCTCTAAAACATCTCTATCTTCAAGCTTCCTCTAAAACATCTCTAACCTCTAGCTTCCTCTTAAACACATCTCTAACCTCTAGCTTCCTCTAGCACATCTCTATCCTCTAGCTTCCTCTAACACACATCTCTAACCTCTAGCTTCCTCTAACACACATCTCTAACCTCTAACTTCCTCTAACACATCTCTTTAACCTCTAGCTTCCTCTAAAACATATCTAACCTATAGCTTCCTCTTAAACACATCCCTAGCCTCTAGCTTCATCTAACACATCTCTATCCTCTAGCTTCCTCTAACACATCTCTATCCTCTAGCTTCCTATAAAACACATCTCTAACCTCTAGCTTCCTCTAAAACATCTCTAACCCCTAGCTTCCTCTAACACACATCTCTAACCTCTAGCTTCCTCTAAAACATCTCTATCCTCTAGCTTCCTCTAACACACATCTCTAACCTCTAGCTTCCTCTAAAACATCTCTAACCTCTAGCTTCCTCTAACACACATCTCTAACCTCTAGCTATCTCTAAAGCATCTCTAACCTCTAGCTTCCTCTAAAACATATCTAACCTATAGCTTCCTCTTAAACACATCCCTAGCCTCTAGCTTCATCTAACACATCTCTATCCTCTAGCTTCCTCTAACACATCTCTATCCTCTAGCTTCCTCTAAAACACATCTCTAACCTCTAGCTTCCTCTAAAACATCTCTAACCCCTAGCTTCCTCTAACACACATCTCTAACCTCTAGCTTCCTCTAAAACATCTCTATCCTCTAGCTTCCTCTAAAACATCTCTAACCTCTAGCTTCCTCTAACACATCTCTAGCCTCTAGCTTCCTCTAACACATCTCTCTAACCTCTAGCTTCCTCTTAAACACATCTCTAACCATTAGCTTCCTCTAGCACATCTCTATCCTCTAGCTTCCTCTAAAACATCTCTATCCTCTAGCTTCCTCTAAAACATCTCTAACCTCTAGCTTCCTCTTAAACACATCTCTAACCTCTAGCTTCCTCTTGCACATCTCTATCCTCTAGCTTCCTCTAACACACATCTCTAACCTCTAGCTTCCTCTAACACACATCTCTAACCTCTAGCTTCCTCTAACACATCTCTTTAACCTCTAGCTTCCTCTAAAACATATCTAACCTATAGCTTCCTCTTAAACACATCCCTAGCCTCTAGCTTCATCTAACACATCTCTATCCTCTAGCTTCCTCTAACACATCTCTATCCTCTAGCTTCCTCTAAAACACATCTCTAACCTCTAGCTTCCTCTAAAACATCTATAACCCCTAGCTTCCTCTAACACACATCTCTAACCTCTAGCTTCCTCTAAAACATCTCTATCATCTAGCTTCCTCTAACACACATCTCTAACCTCTAGCTTCCTCTAAAACATCTCTAACCTCTAGCTTCCTCTAACACACATCTCTAACCTCTAGCTACCTCTAAAGCATCTCTAACCTCTAGCTTCCTCTAACACATCTCTAACCTCTAGCTTCCTCTAAAACATCTCTAACCTCTAGCTTCCTCTAACACATCTCTAACCTCTAGCTTCCTCTAAAACATCTCTAACCTCTAGCTTCCTCTAACACATCTCTAACCTCTAGCTTCCTCTTAAACACATCCCTAGCCTCTAGCTTCCTCTAACACATCTCTATCCTCTAGCTTCCTCTAACACATCTCTATCCTCTAGCTTCCTCTAAAACACATCTCTAACCTCTAGCTTCCTCTAAAACATCTCTAACCTCTAGCTTCCTCTAACACACATCTCTAACCTCTAGCTTCCTCTAACACATGTCTAACCTCTAGCTTCCTCTAAAACATCTCTATCCTCTAGCTTCCTCTAACACACATCTCTAACCTCTAGCTTCCTCTAAAACATCTCTAACCTCTAGCTTCCGCTAACACACATCTCTAACCTCTAGCTTCCTCTAAAACATCTCTAACCTCTAGCATCCTCTAACACATCTCTAACCTCTAGCTTCCTCTAAAACATCTCTAACCTCTAGCTTCCTCTAACACATCTCTAACCTCTAGCTTACTCTAAAACATCTCTAACCTCTAGCTTCCTCTAACACATCTCTAACCTCTAGCTTCCTCTAACACATCTATATCCTCTAGCTTCCTCTAACACATCTCTAACCTCTAGCTTCCTCTAACACATCTATATCCTCTAGCTTCCTCTAAAACATCTCTATCCTCTAGCTTCCTCTAACACACATCTCTAACCTCTAGCTTCCTCTGAAACATCTCTAACCTCTAGCTTCCTCTAACACACATCTCTAACCTATAGCTTCCTCTAAAACATCTCTAACCTCTAGCTTCCTCTAACACATCTCTAACCTCTAGCTTCCTCTAAAACATCTCTAACCTCTAGCTTCCTCTAACACATCTCTAACCTCTAGCTTCCTCTAACACATCTCTAACCTCTAGCTTCCTCTAACACATCTATATCCTCTAGCTTCCTCTAAAACACATCTCTAACCTCTAGCTTCCTCTAACACATCTCTATCCTCTAGCTTCCTCTAAAACACATCTCTAACCTCTAGCTTCCTCTAACACACATCTCTAACCTCTAGCTTCCTCTAACACATCTATATCCTCTAGCTTCCTCTAAAACATCTCTAACCTCTAGCTTCCTCTAAAACACATCTCTAACCTCTAGCTTCCTCTAACACATCTATATCCTCTAGCTTCCTCTAAAACATCTCTAACCTCTAGCTTCCTCTAAAACACATCTCTATCCTCTAGCTTCCTCTAACACATCTATTTAACCTCTAGCTTCCTCTAAAACATCTCTAACCTCAAGCTTCCTCTAACAACTACCATGCAGAAGAGAAACACAACACATCACCTACCTTAGAGCCCCGCTCGTTAAAAATGATTTCAACGTCTAAAATTTGACCAAATTGCTGGAAGGAAAGACAGAAAACAAAGCCAGAGTCAATGACATTCTTTAACGCAGGATTGTTCAGTGGTACAGCATATGGAGTAGCATTTATCATGGAGTAGCATGGAGTAGCATTTAGCATGGATTAGCATGGAGTAGCATTTAGCATGGAGTAGCATGGAATAGCATTTAGCATGGAGTAGCATTTAGCATGGAGTAGCATGGAGTAGCATTTAGCATGGAGTAGCATTTAGCATGGAGTAGCATTTTACATTTGGAAATTATTCACTTATGGGGATAACATGAGTAATTGTAGTGTAATACTCACGCCAAACATTTGCCTGAGGTCTGGGTCCCTGAATCTGAAGGGTATGTTGGAGACATGGAGACGCTTGGGTTGAGTCTTACTGTTACAACTGTCAGACGACTGGCTCTGCTGCTGACTGTCTGTCTGAGACTCCTCCTCTGTCTGCTGTGGGGAGGAGGGAGGGAGGTAGGGGAGGAGGGAGGGGGGAGGAGGGGAGGGAAGAGAAAGGGGAGGGAGGGGAGGGAGGGAGGGAGGGGAGGGAGGGGGAGGGGGAGGAGGGGAGGGAAGAGAAAGGGGGAGGGAGGGAGGGGGAGGGGGGAGGAGGGGAGGGGGAGGAGGGGAGGGAAGAGAAGGGGAGGTAGGGAGGGAGGGAGGGAGGGAGGGAGGGAGGGAGGAGGGAGGGAGGGAGGGAGGGAGGGAGGGAGGGAGGGGAGGGAGGGAGGGAGGGAGGGAGGGGAGGGAAGAGAAAGGGGAGGGAGGGAGGGGGGAGGGGGGGAGGAGGGGAGGGGGGAAAGAGAAAGGGGAGGTAGGGGAGGGAGGGGAGGGACGGAGGAAGAGGGGAGGGAGGGGAGGGAGGGAGGGGAGGGACGGAGGAAGAGGGGAGGGAGGGAGGGAGGGAGGGAGGGAGGGAGGGAGGGAGGGAGGGAGGGAGGGAGGGAGGGAGGGAGGGAGAAACAGACACTCTACACTTAGAACAAGAAGGTGCTATCTAGAACCTCAAAGGGTTCTTCAGATGTCCCCATAGGACAACCTTTTGAAGAACCCTTTTTGGTTACTGGTAGAACTCTTTTGGTTCCAGGTAGAACACTTTCGGTTCCAGATTCCCTTACCCAAAAACCCCAAAAGTGTACTACCTGGAATCAAAAAAGGGTTCTACCAAAAGGGTTCTACCAGGAACCCAAAAAAGGTTCTCCTCTCCAGCTGAAGAACCCTTTTGGAACCCTTTTTGTGTACCGCGTCACGTTATATACACAGAAGATCTCCGCTGAACTTAGAATCCAGATGTTTGGTTCTGTGTGAACAGCAATAAAGTCACAAGGAAGTTGAATACAAATGCAAAGTTGCCAATAGTTACAAACTAGAGAAGGATAAACAGACGCTTCAATAAGAAAACCCAGATGACTGCATTTAAATATAAATATCCCACAGTAGAGGCTACATAGGACAATATCATTCAATCATATCACTACCTGACTTGGGCAGGAGCACTTAGAAGATGCGTACCGACATCTCAGATGTACTACTGCTTCAGTTCCTGTTCCTCTTATAGAATATTATCTAAAACAGTATTGTAGAGTTCCTGTTCCTCTTATAGAATATTATCTAAAACAGTATTGTGGAATTCCTGTTCCTCTTATAGAATATTATCTAAAACATTGTAGAGCTCCTGTTCCTCTTATAGAATATTATCTAAAACAGTATAGAGGAGCTCCTGTTCCTCTTATAGAATATTATCTAAAACAGTATTGTAGAGCTCCTGTTCCTCTTATAGAATATTATCTAAAACAGTATTGTAGAGCTCCTGTTCCTCTTATAGAATATAATCTAAAACAGTATAGAGGAGCTCCTGTTCCTCTTATAGAATATTATCTAAAACAGTATTGTAGAGCTCCTGTTCCTCTTATAGAATATTATCTAAAACAGTATTGTAGAGCTCCTGTTCCTCTTATAGAATATTATCTAAAACAGTATAGAGGAGCTCCTGTTCCTCTTATAGAATATTATCTAAAACAGTATTGTAGAGCTCCTGTTCCTCTTATAGAATATAATCTAAAACAGTATTGTAGAGTTCCTGTTCCTCTTATAGAATATTATCTAAAACAGTATTGTAGAGTTCCTGTTCCTCTTATAGAGTATTATCTAATACAGTATTGTAGAGTTCCTGTTCCTCTTATAGAATATTATCTAAAACAGGATTGTAGAGCTCCTGTTCCTCTTATAGAATATTATCTAAAACAGTATTGTAGAGCTCCTGTTCCTCTTGTAGAATATTATCTAATACAGTATTGTAGAGTTCCTGCACCTAAACCTATTTCAGTCCAAGTCAAGCACTGATTAATACTGGAAATAAATGTCATGTTTATTCAGATGACTTCCATTTAGATAATTGCAGGCTGTAATAACACGTACACCGTGAAGAGGTAAACAAACCAGGGATGGAGAGCGTTATGATTGGGAAATTAAACCACCTCGATGTCTCTAGCCATTAGGTGATTAA
>NC_143034.1:78663870-78671370 GCF_057628025.1 Oncorhynchus mykiss | reverse complement strand
TCATAGTTGTGCCTAGGGGGGCATATGTGGGAGGGAATGCTGTCACCTCCAGGCAGGTGTTTGTCCCCTGTGTGCTGAGGTGTGTACCATGTAGCCTATATGTACGACTATGTACCCAGCGTCTGAATGAGTTGTAACCCAGTTTTGTTTTGTTGTAGTTGTGTCTAGGGGGCATATTGGGGAGGGGATGCTGTTACCTCCAGGTCGGTGTTTGTCTCTCTCTCTCTCTCTCTCTCAATTCAAATCAAGGGGCTTATTGGCATGGGAAACATATGTTAACATTGACAAAGCAAGTGAGGTAGATAATATACAAAAGTGAAATAAACAATAAAAATTAACAGTAAACATTACACTCACAGAAGTTTCAAAACAATAAAGACATTATAAATGTCATTATGTATATATGCAGTGTTGTAACGATGTACACATGGTTAAAGTATAAAGGGAAAATAAACATCAATGTGTTTATTCTTCACTGGTTGACCTTTTCTTGTGGCAAAGGTCACACATCTTGCTGGTGTGATGGCATTCTCTCTCTCTCTGTCTCTCTGTTCTCTCTCTCTCTCTCTCTCTCTCTCTCAGTCTCACTCTCTCTCTCTCTCTCTCTCTCGCTCTCTCTGTCTCTCTCTCTGTCTCTCTGTCTCTCTCTCTCTCTCTCTCACTCTCTGTCTCTCACTCTCTGTCTCTCACTCGCTGTCTCAGTCTCTCTCTCTCACTCTCTATCTCTCACTCTCTGTCTCTCACTCACTGTCTCAGTCTCTCTCTCTCTCTCTCTCTCTCTCTCTCTCTCTCTACTTTAACAGAGAGCAGACAGTGGAGTGGGGGATGACGTCACTCTATAAACAGGCCAGCCAGATGAGGTAATCTCTCTCTACTCCCCACCTCTCTCTCTCTCTCTCTCTACTCCCCCCACCTCTCTCTCTCTCTCTCTCTACTCCCCCCACCCCTCTCTCTCTCTCTCTCTCTCTCTCTCTCTCTACTCCCCCCACCTCTCTCGCTCTACTCCCCCCACCTCTCTCTCTCTCTCTCTCTCTCTACTCGCCCCACCTCTCTCTCTCTCTCTCTCTCTCTCTCTCTCTCTCTCTCTCTCTCTCTCTCTCTCTCTCTCGTGCCTCAACATATAGACTCAGACTATAGAGCGAGTGAGAGAAAGAGAGAGGGGGGTGAGTGGGATAGAGATAGACAGAGTGGGAAAGCGGACTAAAGAAACAGGGAAAGGAGAGGGTTGATTAAGTGTGAGCGGGACGGAGACGGAGAGAGAAATATAAAGACAGACGCGGGGGCGGGGTAATGAGTGTATGAGGGGGAAAGGAGAGAGAGAGGTTTTCCAGATGTACAACTCATTTTCCTGCTCTGTGTCTTTCCTCTACTAGAGTTATGAGAAGTGTGATGCTACTCCCTCTCTCCATCTCCCCTCTCTCCTTCTCCCCTCTCTCCCTCTCCCTCTCCTCCATCTCCCCTCTCTCCGTCTCTCTCCCCATCTCCTTCTCCCCTTCTCTCTTCCTCTCCCCTCTCTCCTTCTCCCCTCTCTCCTTCTCCCTTCTCTCAGTCTCTCTCCCTCTGCACTCTCTCCTTCTCCCTCTCTCCTTCTCTCTTCCTCTCCCTGTCTCTCTCAAATCCTCTGACTCCGTCTCTCCCCTCTCTCCCTCTCCCTCTCTCCCTCTCCGTCTCTCTCCTTCTCCCCTCTCTCAGTCTCTCTCCCTCTGCGCTCTCTCCTTCTCTCTTCCTCTCCCTTTTCTCCGTCTCTCCTCCCTCCTCTGACTCTGTCTCTCTCTGTCTCCCCTCTTCCTTCATCACTTCTCTTCTCCTAGTTCTCTCCTTCACCACTTCTCTTCTCCTAGTTCTCTCCTTCACCACTTCTCTTCTCCTAGTTCTCTCCTTCACCACTTCTCTTCTCCTAGTTCTCTCCTTCTCTCTTCTCTTCTCCTAGTTCTCTCCTTCACCACTTCTCTTCTCCTAGTTCTCTCCTTCACCACTTCTCTTCTCCTAGTTCTCTCCTTCACCACTTCTCTTCTCCTAGTTCTCTCCTTCACCACTTCTCTTTCCCTAGTTCTCTTTCACCACTTCTCTTCTCCTAGTTCTCTCCTTCACCACTTCTCTTCTCCTAGTTCTCTCCATCATCACTTTCTCTTCTCCTAGTTCTCTCCTTCACCACTTCTCTTCTCCTAGTTCTCCTTCACCACTTCTCTTCTCCTAGTTCTCCTTCATCACTTCTCTTCTCCTAGTTCTCCTTCACCACTTCTCTTCTCCTAGTTCTCTCCTTCACCACTTCTCTTCTCCTAGTTCTCCCCTTCATCACTTCTCTTCTCCTAGTTCTCTCCTTCATCACTTCTCTTCTCCTAGTTCTCTCCTTCACCACTTCTCTTCTCCTAGTTCTCTCCTTCACCACTTCTCTTCTCCTAGTTCTCTCATTCACCACTTCTCTTCTCCTAGTTCTCTCCTTCACCACTTCTCTTCTCCTAGTTCTCTCCATCATCACTTCTCTTCTCCTAGTTCTCTCCTTCACC
Organism: Oncorhynchus mykiss; assembly: GCF_057628025.1. Lineage (NCBI taxonomy): Eukaryota > Metazoa > Chordata > Actinopteri > Salmoniformes > Salmonidae > Oncorhynchus > Oncorhynchus mykiss. The sequence goes on along the minus strand of NC_143034.1, from coordinate 78,668,863 downwards.
ACTTCTATTCTCCTAGTTCTCCTTCACCACTTCTCTTCTCCTAGTTCTCCTTCATCACTTCTCTTCTCCTAGTTCTCCTTCACCACTTCTCTTCTCCTAGTTCTCTCCTTCACCACTTCTCTTCTCCTAGTTCTCCCCTTCATCACTTCTCTTCTCTAGTTCTCCCCTTCATCCCTTCTCTTCTCCTAGTCTCTCCTTCATCACTTCTCTTCTCCTAGTTCTCTCCTTCACCACTTCTCTTCTCCTAGTTCTCTCCTTCTCTCTTCTCTTCTCCTAGTTCTCTCATTCACCACTTCTCTTCTCCTAGTCTCTCCTTCACCACTTCTCTTCTCCTAGTTCTCTCCATCATCACTTCTCTTCTCCTAGTTTCTCTCCTTCACCACTTCTCTTCTCCTAGTTCTCCTTCCACCACTTCTCTTCTCCTAGTTCTCCTTCATCACTTCTCTTCTCCTAGTTCTCCTTCACCACTTCTCTTCTCCTAGTTCTCTCCTTCACCATTCTCTTCTCCTAGTTCTCCCCTTCATCACTTCTCTTCTCCTAGATCTCCCTTCATCACTTCTATTCTCCTAGTTCTCTCCTTCATCACTTCTCTTCTCCTAGTTCTCTCCTTCACCACTTCTCTTCTCCTAGTTCTCTCCTTCTCTCTTCTCTTCTCCTAGTTCTCTCCTTCACCACTTCTCTTCTCCTAGTTCTCTCCTTCATCACTTCTCTTCTCCTAGTTCTCTCCTTCACCACTTCTCTTCTCCTAGTCTCCTTCATCACTTCTCTTCTCCTAGTTCTCTCCTTCACCACTTCTCTTCTCCTAGTTCTCTCCTTCACCTCTTCTCTTCTCCTAGTTCTCTCCTTCACCACTTCTCTTCTCCTAGTTCTCTTCTTCACCTCTTCTCTTCTCCTAGTTCTCTCCTTCTCTCTTCTCTTCTCCTAGTTCTCTCTTCACCACTTCTCCTAGTTCTCTCCTTCTCTCTTCTCTTCTCCTAGTTCTCTCCTTCACCACTTCTCTTCTCCTAGTTCTCGCCTTCATCACTTCTCTTCTCCTAGTTTCTCCTTCACCACCTTCTCTTCTCCTAGTTCTCTCCTTCTCACTTCTCTCCTCTAGTTCTCTCCTTCACCACTTCTCTTCTCCTAGTTCTCTCCTTCTCACTCTCTTCTCCTAGTTCTCTCCTTCTCTCTTCTCTTCTCCTAGTTCTCTCCTTCACCACTTCTCTTCTCCTAGTTCTCTCCTTCATCACTTCTCTTCTCCTAGTTCTCTCCTTCACCACTTCTCTTCTCCTAGTTCTCTCCTTCTCACTTCTCTTCTCCTAGTTCTCTCCTTCACCACTTCTCTTCTCCTATTTCTCTCCTTCTCACTTCTCTTCTCCTAGTTCTCTCCTTCTCTTCTCTTCTCCTAGTTCTCTCCTTCACCACTTCTCTTCTCCTAGTTCTCTCCTTCTCTCTTCTCTTCTCCTAGTTCTCTCCTTCACCACTTCTCTTCTCCTAGTTCTCTCCTTCTCTCTTCTCTTCTCCTAGTTCTCTCCTTCCAAGCTAAAGACTAATAACACATGCATGAAACACTTTAAAAAGACAAACAAGGAAATAAAAACTAAGCGTTTTTCTCAGTGCTTTGAGGGAAGAAAATATTTCTCATTACCATGCAAACCAATACTGGATTGTATTGCACTCTGGGTGAATGGCAATATACAATATTTATGATAGAGAGAGAGAGGGATGATAAATCAAATGACTACCACAGGATGTTTGTGTCTAGACAGAAGCATTCCAAAAACAGCTTTCAAAATCAGATGAATTCTATTAATGAAACAACGAATCAGAACACAGCTTGAGACCTGCTGTGAAGGCCTCGGATAACCTAGTACTTTGAGGAGAATAGTGTACACTAGGTCCAATTCTGCATCCTTGTGAAGGGTATAGTGTACACTAGGTACAATATGCAGCCTTGTGAAGGGTATAGTGTGCCCTAGGTCCAATTCTGCAGCCCTGTGAAGGTATAGTGTACACTAGGTCCAAATCTGCATCCTTGTGAAGGGTATAGTGTACACTAGGTCCAATTCTGCAGCCTTGTGAAGGGTATAGTGTACACGCACGCACACATGCACACACACACACACACACACACACACACACACACACACCACACACACACACACACACACACGCCTTACTATGGCCGAGACGATCTGGTGTATACAAAAGTATTATATAACAGTAATATACAACGGCAATATATAACAGTAATACAGAGCCTTCCTTATTCTGATATGGATTAAATGAATAAAAATGACTGGTCAATCTACACAATACCCCATAATGACATCACAATACCCCATAATGACATCACAATACCCCATACTGACATCACAATACCCCATAATGACATCACAATACCCCATAATGACATCACAATATCCCATAATGACATCACAAAACCCCATAATGACATCACAATACCCCATAATGACATCACAATACCCCATACTGACATCACAATACCCCATACTGACATCACAATACCCCATACTGACATCACAATACCCCATAATGACCAAACGCAACAGTCAGTTGAGAACAAACTCTTATTTACAATGACAGCTACACCGGCCAAGCCGGACGACGGTGGATCAATGCACCACTTAGATCAATGTACTATGCATTGATCATCCTTGAGATGCTTCTACAACTTGATTGGAGTCCACCTGTGGTAAATTCAATTGATTGGACATGATTTGGAAAGGCACACACCTGTCTATATAAGGTTCCACAGTTGACAGTGCATGTCAGAGCAAAAACCAGCCATGAGGTTGAAGGAATTGACCTAGAGCTCCAAGACAGGATTGTGTCGAGGCACAGATCTGGGGAAGGGTACCAAAAAAAAGGTCTGCAACATTGAAGGTCCCCAAGATCACAGTGGCCTCCATCATTCTGGAAGTGAAGAAGTTTGGAACCACCAATACCTTTCCAGAGCAGGTCTCCCGGCCAAACTGAGCAATCAGGGGAGAAGGGCCTTGGTCAGGGAGGTGACCAACAACCCGATGGTCACTCTGACAGAGCCCCAGAGTTACTCCTGTGGAGATGGGAATGGGAAGATGGGAAGGACAACCATCTCTAAAGCAATCCACAAATCAGCCCTTTATGGTAGAGTGGCCAGACAGAAGACACTCCTCTGTAAAAGGCACACCACAGTCCGCTTGGTGTTTGCCAAAAGGCACCAACAGACTCTCAGACCTCTGGTTCTGATGAAACCAGTACTCTTTGGCCTGAATCCCAGTGTCACGTCTGGAGGAAACCTGGCACCATCCCTACAGTGAAGCATGGTGGTGGCAGCATCATGCTGTGGGATGTTTTTCAGCGACAGGAACTGGTAGACTCGTTAGGATCGAGACAAAGAAGAACGGAGCAAAGTACTGAAAGTTCCTTGATGAAAACCTGCTCTGGAGCGCTCAGGACGTCACACTGGGACGAAGGTTCATCTTCCAACAGGACGACGACCCTAAGCACACAGCCAAGACAATGCATGAGTGGCTCGGACAAGTCTCAATGTCCTACAGCAAAGCAGCTGTTTAGGCTGTTTTCTAGTGACATTCATATGGATACATCCATAACAATGAGGAAAGAAAATGTACCCTGTTGATCAGAGGAGCTAGCCAACAACAACAGCTAACACAAACACTTCAAGAGGAGCTAGCCAACAACAACAGCTAACACAACCACCTCAAGAGGAGCTAGACAAACAACAACAGCTAACACAATCACCTCAAGAGGAGCTAGCCAACAACAACAGCTAACACAACCACTTCAAGAGGAGCTAGCCAAACAACAACAGCTAACACAACCACTTCAAGAGGAGCTAGCCAACAACAACAGCTAACACAACCACTTCAAGAGGAGCTAGCCAAACACAACAGCTAACACAACCACTTCAAGAGGAGCTAGCCAACAACAACAGCTAACACAATCACCTCAAGAGGAGCTAGCCAACAACAACAGCTAACACAACCACTTCAAGAGGAGCTAGCCAAACAACAACAGCTAACACAACCACTTCAAGCAGAAGCTGGAAAGACTGTAAACTAGCTACACATTCATTCCCTTTTTTCCATTTCCATGTCTTTGTTTTAGGTTTCTCCCATAAAAATGATGCCATCTGATTCATGATTTCGACGGGCTGAGAATCGCTGCCTGCCCGCAGGTCTCGTCCCGACTCCCGACACGTTCATTACTATGCGACAGCTGGAGATCGAATTTAAATATTGAAACAATGTTGTAAATGTCAGAGAGACAAGACAGCAAGGTTGATATAAATCTCCGCTGTTGAAAACTAAATGTTAGTCTTAAAGAAATGTGAGATAATGTCTAGATGCCTTTTGTAGTGGAGAACAAGTTTATAAATTGCCTGGCTGGGCTGATGAGATAGTGTATTGCGCAGTCAGATGGAACAGAGTAAATGGGCATTTTAACATTATAGATTTAGCCGGTGCTAACCAATCAGCATTCAGGATTAGACCCACCTGTTGTATAAAATAGTAATATATAACTGTAATATATAACATTAATATACAGTATGCCAGTAACAGTAATATATTCAAGATGTTGTAATGAAGTAGAGATGTCTTACTGTGGCTGTGGCTGAGACGGTCTGTATGCTGGTGTCCTGTCCACTCTGTTCACTGTGGTTCTGTGAAGTGGGGTACATGTTGAGGGGGTGTTCGTGACGGGGGGCTGTCCTGTGTAGTCGGGGGGCGCAGGGTGAGGGTGTGAGGCGGTGAACTCAGCGGGCAGGCCGTTCTGAGGGGGGGCGAATTGGGCAGAGGGGTACGGCTGAGTCCTGGAGTCTGGAGGGGGAGGGGCCTCCTGGTTACCCTGCAGGGGGAGAGGAGGGAGAGAGGGGGAGAGAGTAGGTACCAGACCAGATTGAACTATTAATACAAAAAAGTTAGCCAGTCATCCATTCAGTCAGCCAGTAAGTCAACCAGCCAGCCAGTCAACCAGCCAGCCAGTC
>NC_143034.1:78651370-78661370 GCF_057628025.1 Oncorhynchus mykiss | reverse complement strand
TCTTTCACCACCATCTATTATACTAGCAGGCTTCTCCTACACCACCATCTATTATACTAGCAGGCTTCTCTCACACCACCATCTATTATACTAGCAGGCTTCTCTTTCACCACCATCTATTATACTAGCAGGCTTCTCCTACACCACCATCTATTATACTAGCAGGCTTCTCTCACACCACCATCTATTATACTAGGAGGCTTCTCCTACACCAACATCTATTATACTAACAGGCTTCTCCTACACCACCATCTATTATACTAGCAGGCTTCTCTCACCACCATCTATTATACTAGCAGGCTTCTCCTACACCACCATCTATTATACTAGCAGGCTTCTCTTTCACCACCATCTATTATACTAGCAGGCTTCTCTCACACCACCATCTATTATACTAGCAGGCTTCTCCTACACCACCATCTATTATACTAGCAGGCTTCTCTCACACCACCATCTATTATACTAGCAGGCTTCTCCTACACCACCATCTATTATACTAGCAGGCTTCTCCTACACCACCATCTATTATACTAGCAGGCTTCTCCTACACCACCATCTATTATACTAGCAGGCTTCTCCTACACCACCATCTATTATACTAACAGGCTTCTCCTAAACCACCATCTATTATACTAGCAGGCTTCTCTCACACCACCATCTATTATACTAGCAGGCTTCTCTCACACCACCATCTATTATACTAGCAGGCTTCTCTCACACCACCATCTATTATACTAGCAGGCTTCTCTCACACCACCATCTATTATACTAGCAGGCTTCTCTCACACCACCATCTATTATACTAGCAGGCTTCTCCTACACCACCATCTATTATACTAGCAGGCTTCTCCTAAACCACCATCTATTAGAATAGCAGGCTTCTCCTACACCAGCATCTATTATACTAGCAGGCTTCTCCTACACCATCATCTATTATACTAGCAGGCTTCTCCTACACCACCATCTATTTTACTAGCAGGCTTCTCTTACACCACCATCTATTATACTAGCAGGCTTCTTTAAATAAACCTGTCAAGCTATCTGTCAGTGATCAAACTGCTAAAGCAGGGTTGTCCAAGTCTGATGCCTTGCAGAACATGGGCAAAGTCTTCCTGAATAGCGACTTGGTCCCAATCACACACTCGCTGTGCGGTAAATGAACAACCGTTTATTTTTGAAGGGACAGACTTTATTATTACGACTCAATTATTAACGGTACAATCAAATCATCAAATAATCAAATAAATCTATTTTATTATATCGTTAATAATTAAGCCAAATAATAAAAAGTTGATCAATGTTGAATCTGTTGTTGATAGTGGAAATATGGTCCATTACTGGTGTCAAATTACAAATAAACCCCTTACCACCCTCAAGGTAATCCCGTTGAGCGACCCAATAGGACATTATTGGACATGTTAGGCACACGAGACAAGAGAGAAAGAATAGTGGAGGCATTACGGGACCGTGTTTGGGACCGTGTTCGGAGCTACTGTTTAACTTCTGGGTGACAGTATTTTCACGTCCGGATGAAGTGCGTGCCCAAATTCAACTGCCTGCTACTCATCCCCAGAAGATAAGATATGCATATTAATAGTCGATTTGGATAGAAAACACTCTGAAGTTTCTAAAACTGTTTGAATCATGTCTGTGAGTATAACATAACTTATGTTACAGACAAAACCCCAAGGAAAAAGCGAGAGAGAGAGAGAGAGAGAGAGAGACAGAGAGAGAGAGAGAGAGAGAGAGAGAGAGAGAGAGAGAGAGAGAGAGAGAGAGAGAGAGAGAGAGAGAGAGACAGAGAGAGGGAGAGAGAGAGGTAGAGACAGAGAGAGAGAGAGAGAGAGAGAGAGAGAGAGAAAGAGGGACAGAGAGAGAGAGAAAGAGGGACAGAGAGGGATAGAGGTAGAGCAAGAGAGAGAGAAGTAGTGAGAGAGAAGTAGAGACAGAGAGAGAGCGAGAGCATGAGAGAGAGGTTGAGAGAGAGAGAGAGAGAGAGAGAGAGAGAAAGAGGGACAGAGAGAGAGAGAAAGGGACAGAGAGGGATAGAGGTAGAGCAAGAGAGAGAGAAGTAGTGAGAGAGAAGTAGAGACAGAGAGAGAGCGAGAGCATGAGAGAGAGGTTGAGAGAGAGAGAGAGAGAGAGAGAGGTTGAGAGAGAGAGAGAGAGAGAGAGAGGTTGAGAGAGGTTGAGAGAGAGAGAGAGGTTGAGAGAGAGAGAGAGGTTGAGAGAGAGAGAGAGAGAGGTATGGCAGACAGTCAGAGCTAAACGCATCTAATGAGAACCACATTTGGAGGCCAGAAATATGCTTTACGTGGCAGTGAGCTAGAGAAATCACACACACACACACACACACACACACACACACACACACACACACACACACACACACACACACACACACACACACACACAGGGAGGGAGGGAGGGAGGGAGGGAGGGAGGGAGGGAGGGAGGGAGGGTAAAGGACACTTTTATATTTAAATAGTTACATTTTTTCCCTTCAACTGGGTAAAGAGATATTCTCTTTGTGTGTGTGTGTGTGTGCTTTATAATCTGAAGTGCAAGGGATGCCTAAAAAGTGAAAGCTAATTTTCTCTGTGACCAACAGAGGTCAGATGTTATATATATCTCTGTGACCAACAGAGGTCAGATGTTATATATTTCTCTGTGACCCACAGCAGTCAGATGTTATATATCTCTGTGACCAACAGAGGTCAGATGTTATATATCTCTGTGACCAACAGAGGTCAGATGTTATATATCTCTGTGACCAACAGAGGTCAGATGTTATATATCTCTGTGACCAACAGAGGTCAGATGTTATATATCTCTGTGACCAACAGAGGTCAGATGTTATATCTTTCTCTGACCAACAGAGGTCAGATGTTATATATCTCTGTGACCAACAGAGGTCAGATGTTATATCTTTCTCTGACCAACAGAGGTCAGATGTTATATCTTTCTCTGACCAACAGAGGTCAGATGTTATATATTTCTCTGTGACCAACAGAGGTCAGATGTTATATATCTCTGTGACCAACAGAGGTCAGATGTTATATCTTTCTCTGACCAACAGAGGTCAGATGTTATATATTTCTCTGTGACCAACAGAGGTCAGATGTTATATTTCTCTGTGACCAACAGAGGTCAGATGTTATATTTCTCTGTGACCGACAACAGTCAGATGTTATACAGTAGTGAAGGATGTCATCTGAGATGGAGGCTCAGTAGTCAAGGACCTACTAATGTTGAGTCTGTGGTCTCTCTCTCTCTCTCTCTCCCTCCCTCCCTCCCTCCCTCCCTCCCTCCCTCCCTCCCTCCCTCCCTCCCTCCCTCCCTCCCTCCCTCCCTCCCTCCCTCCCTCCCTCCCTCCCTCCCCCCGTCTCTCTAAACAGTATCCAGTAGTAACAGAGAGTTAACTGCTCCATGCTCTCTGCAGTAGCTGGTTTTAGACCGAATACATTCATCTAAAGACAACACACACACACATGCTGAACCACAGCCCTAGCAGAGACCAGAGACACACTGAGACAGAGGGAAGGAGAGAGAGTGAGAGAGAGGAGAAGGAGAGGAAGAGAGAGGGAGAAAGAGACAGAAAGGGAGGAGAGGGCGATAAAATGAGAGGGAGAGGGAGAGAGAAGGAGAGATAGACAGAACAGGAGAAGGAGAGAAGAAAAGAGAGAGAAAGAGGGGGTGAACAGCTCCTGAATAATGATGTCTGTAAAACAGTTGCTGAGGGAATGCCTCTTTCTTTATGACTCTCACACACACACACACACACACACACACACACACACCACTTCACAGCAAGTTCACACACACACACACACACACACACACACACACACACACACACACACACACACACACACACACACACACACACACACACACACACACACACACACACACACACACACACCACTTCACAGCAAGTTCACACACACACACACACACACACACACCACTTCACAGCAAGTTCACACACACACACACCACTTCACAGCAAGTTCACACACACACACACACACACACACACACACACACACACACACACACACATACACCACTTCACAGCAAGTTCACACACACACGCACACACACACACACACACACACACACACACACACACACACACCACTTCACAGCACGTTCACACACACACACACACACACACACACACACACACACACACACACACACACACACACACACACACACCAATTCACAGCAAGTTCAGACTCACACACACACAAACACAAACCACATCAAAGCAAGTTCACACGCACACACACACACCACTTCAAAGCAAGCTCACACACACACACAAACAAACACACACGCAAACACACGCAAACACACACTCACACACACACACACACACACCACGTCATAGCACCCTCACACTCCCTGCACCCGCTCTACTCTGCAGTTGCAGCACAAAAGAGAGTGGAAACAGAGAGAAAATAGAGGACTACGCTGGCTAAGCAAAAGACGAAGAAGGAGAAGGAAATACCTGCTCCACCATCTTGCCTTCCTCTTTCTCCTCCATAAACACATCCAGCTGCTCTCCCTCCTTCCCTCCCTTCTTCCTCCCTTCTTCCTCCTGCCTCCAGCATCTGCCTGCCCACAGCTAGCATCAATTATGGATGGGGCGCTGTTCCCGTGTGTGTGTGTGTGTTCAGTGGGTGTGTTCAGTGTGTGTGTGTGAGTGGGAGGGATAGGAGTGAAGGGAGGGGTGTTATAGAAAGTGGAGGAGTGGGTGTGTTCAGTGTATGTGTGTGTGTGAGTGGGAGGGAGAGGAGTGAAGGGAGGGAGAGGAGTGAAGGGAGGGAGGGGAGTGAAGGGAGGGAGGGAGTGAAGGGAGGGAGAGGAGTGAAGGGAGGGAGAGGAGTGAAGGGAGGGAGAGGAATGAAGGGAGGGAGGGGAGTGAAGGGAGGGAGGGGAGTGAAGGGAGGGAGAGGAGTGAAGGGAGGGAGAGGACTGAAGGGAGGGAGGGGAGTGAAGGGAGGGAGGGGAGTGAAGGGAGGGAGAGGAGTGAAGGGAGGGAGAGGAGTGAAGGGAGGGAGAGGACTGAAGGGAGGGAGGGGAGTGAAGGGAGGGAGGGGAGTGAAGGGAGGGAGAGGAGTGAAGGTGTCTCCCTTTCTCTCTCCCTTTCTCTGTGTCTCTCTTTCTCTCTCCCTTTCTCTGTGTCTCTCTCTCTCCCTTTCTCTGTGTCTCTCTTTCTCTCTCCCATTCTCCTTGTCTCTCTTTCTCTCTCCCTTTCTCTGTGTCTCTCTTTCTCACTTTCTCCTTGTCTCTCTTTCTCTCTCCCTTTCTCCTTGTCTCTCTCTCTTTCCCTCTTTCCCTCTTCCTTTCTCCTTGTCTCTCTTTCTCTCTCCCATTTCTCCTTGTCTCTCTTTCTCTCTCCCTTTCTCTGTGTCTCTCTTTCTCTCTCCCATTCTCCTTTACTCTCTTTCTATCTCCCTTTCTCCTTGTCTCTCTTTCTCTCTCCCATTTCTCCTTGTCTCTCTTTCTCTCTCCCTTTCTCTGTGTCTCTCTTTCTCACTTTCTCCTTGTCTCTCTTTCTCTCTCCCTTTCTCCTTGTCTCTCTTCCTCTCTCCCTTTCTCCTTGTCTCTCTCTCTTTCCCTCTTTCCCTCTCCCTTTCTCCTTGTCTCTCTTTCTCTCTCCCATTTCTCCTTGTCTCTCTTTCTCTCTCCCTTTCTCTGTGTCTCTCTTTCTCTCTCCCATTCTCCTTGACTCTCTTTCTATCTCCCTTTCTCCTTGTCTCTCTTTCTCTCTCCCATTTATCCTTGTCTCTCTTTCTCTCTCCCTTTCTCTGTGTCTCTCTTTCTCACTTTCTTCTTGTCTCTCTTCCTCTCTCCCTTTCTCTGTGTCTCTCTCACTTTCTCCTTGTCTCTATTTCTCTCTACATTTCTCCTTGTCTTTCTCTCTCCCATTTTCCTTGTCTCTCTCCCATTCTCCTTGTCTCTCTTTCTCTCTCCCATTCTCCTTGTCTCTCTTTCTCTCTCCCTTTCTCCTTGTCTCTCTTTCTCTCTCCCATTTTCCTTGTCTCTCTCCCATTCTCCTTGTCTCTCTTTCTCTCTCCCATTCTCCTTGTCTCTCTTTCTCTCTCCCATTCTCCTTGTCTCTCTTTCTCTCTCCCATTCTCCTTGTCTCTCTTTAAACTCTCTTTTTCAATCTTTCTCATTTGTCTGTTCTGTCCATCCATTCTTTGATGTTCTTTGTTTCTACCAATATAAATTCCTCTGCGGCATATATTTAATTTACCACACGGTACTGTCTGAGGCTATGTAGCTAGACTGGTCTGTCTCCGGGTCTGGGTCAGGGTTAGACAGAGACTGGTCTGTCTCCGGGTCTGGGTCAGGGTTAGACAGAGACTGGTCTCTCTCTAGGTCTGGGTCAGGGTTAGACAGAGACTGGTCTCTCTCTAGGTCTGGGTCAGGGTTAGACAGAGACTGGTCTCTCTCTAGGTCTGGGTCAGGGTTAGACAGAGACTGGTCTCTCCGGGTCTGGGTCAGGGTTAGACAGAGACTGGTCTGTCTCCGGGTCTGGGTCAGGGTTAGACAGAGACTGGTCTCTCTCTAGGTCTGGGTCAGGGTTAGACAGAGACTGGTCTCTCTCTAGGTCTGGGTCAGGGTTAGACAGAGACTGGTCTCTCTCTAGGTCTGGGTCAGGGTTAGACAGAGACTGGTCTCTCCGGGTCTGGGTCAGGGTTAGACAGAGACTGGTCTGTCTCCAGGTCTGGGTCAGGGTTAGACAGAGACTGGTCTGTCTCCAGGTCTGGGTCAGGGTTAGACAGAGACTGGTCTCTCTCTAGGTCTGGGTCAGGGTTAGACAGAGACTGGTCTCTCCGGGTCTGGGTCAGGGTTAGACAGAGACTGGTCTGTCTCCGGGTCTGGGTCAGGGTTAGACAGAGACTGGTCTGTCTCCAGGTCTGGGTCAGGGTTAGACAGAGACTGGTCTGTCTCCAGGTCTGGGTCAGGGTTAGACAGAGACTGGTCTCTCTCTCTAGGTCTGGGTCAGGGTTAGACAGAGACTGGTCTCTCTCTAGGTCTGGGTCAGGGTTAGACAGAGACTGGTCTCTCTCCAGGTCTGGATCAGGGTTAGACAGAGACTGGTCTCTCTCCAGGTCTGGGTCAGGGTTAGACAGAGACTGGTCTCTCTCCAGGTCTGGGTCAGGGTTAGACAGAGACTGGTCTCTCTCCAGGTCTGGGACAGGGTTAGACAGAGACTGGTCTGTCTCCGGGTCTGGGTCAGGGTTAGACAGAGACTGGTCTGTCTCCAGGTCTGGGTCAGGGTTAGACAGAGACTGGTCTCTCCAGGTCCGATTATTGATCACCCATTACTGTTGACTGCGAATAATGGTTTGGGCTGAAGGGTGATGGAGAGAGGGGTGAGGAGAGAGGGAGGGAGGGAGGGGTGAGGAGGGAGGGAGGGAGGGGTGATGGAGGGAGAGAGGGAGGGAGAGAGGGAGGGAGGGAGGGGTGATGAGGGAGGGGTGAGGAGGGAGAGAGGGAGGTTGGGGTGATGGAGGGAGGGAGGGGTGATGAGGGAGGGGTGAGGAGGGAGAGAGGGAGGGAGGGGTGATGGAGGGAGGGAGGGGTGAGGAGGGAGGGGTGGGGAGGGAGGGAGGGAGGGGTGATAGAGGGAGGGAGGGGTGAGGAGGGAGAGAGGGAGGGGTGATGGAGGGAGGGAGGGGTGAGGAGGGAGGGAGGGAGGAGTGATGAGGGAGGGGTGAGGCATTGATACCAAGAGCACACACAAACATAAACAAACAGGCTTTGGAAGTCTGAAATCAACTCTCTCCATCTCCGCATAAACACATTAATAATGTAAAAGTCTTTCTTGCATTTCGCTTGAACAAGAACACACCCCTCCATTAGTTACCCATGTCACAGTGGGCTGGTGAACACACACCTCCATTAGTTACCCATGATACAGTGGGCTGGTAAGGTTTAAACAGAACACACACCTCCATTAGTTACCCATGTTACAGTGGGCTGGTAGGGTTTAAACAGAACACACACCTCCATTAGTTACCCATGTCACAGTGGGCTGGTGAACACACCCCTCCATTAGTTACCCATGTCACAGTGGGCTGGTGAACACACACCTCCATTAGTTACCCATGATACAGTGGGCTGGTAAGGTTTAAACAGAACACACACCTCCATTAGTTACCCATGTTACAGTGGGCTGGTGAACACACACCTCCATTAGTTACCCACGATACAGTGGGCTGGTGAACACACCCCTCCATTAGTTACCCATGTCAAAGTGTGCTGGTTAGGTTTAAACAGAACACACACCTCCATTAGTTACCCATGTCACAGTGGGCTGGTGAACACACACCTCCATTAGTTACCCATGATACAGTGTGCTGGTTAGGTTTAAACAGAACACACACCTCCATTAGTTACCCATGTCACAGTGGGCTGGTGAACACACACCTCCATTAGTTACCCATGTCACAGTGTTCTGGTGAACACACACCTCCATTAGTTACCCATGTCACAGTGGGCTGGTGAACACACACCTCCATTAGTTACCCATGTCACAGTGTTCTGGTGAACACACACCTCCATTAGTTACCCATGTCACAGTGTGCTGGTTAGGTTTAAACAGAACACACACCTCCATTAGTTACCCATGATACAGTGGGCTGGTACGGTTTAAACAGAACACACACCTCCATTAGTTACCCATGTCACAGTAGGCTGGTAAGTTGTAAACAGAACACACACCTCCATTAGTTACCCATGTCACAGTGGGCTGGTAAGTTGTAAACAGTTATGTGGCGACCATTTATTTGTGCTATGAGAAGCAGGTAGAGACAGAGAAAGAGAGAGACCATTTATTTGTGCTATGAGAAGCAGGTAGAGACAGAGAAAGAGAGAGACCATTTATTTGTGCTATGAGAAGCAGGTAGAGACAGAGAAAGAGAGAGACCATTTATTTGTGCTATAAGAGGCAGGTAGAGACAGAGAAAGAGAGAGACCATTTATTTGTGCTATGAGAAGCAGGTAGAGACAGAGAAAGAGAGAGACCATTTATTTGTGCTATGAGAAGCAGGTAGAGACAGAGAAAGAGAGAGACCATTTATTTGTGCTATGAGAAGCAGGTAGAGACAGAGAAAGAGAGAGACCATTTATTTGTGCTATGAGAAGCAGGTAGAGACAGAGAAAGAGAGAGACCATTTATTTGTGCTATGAGAAGCAGGTAGAGACAGAGAAAGAGAGAGACCATTTATTTGTGCTATAAGAAGCAGGTAGAGACAGAGAAAGAGAGAGACCATTTATTTGTGCTATAAGGGGCAGGTAGAGACAGAGAAAGAGAGAGACCATTTATTTGTGCTATGAGAAGCAGGTAGAGACAGAGAAAGAGAGAGACCATTTATTTGTGCTATGAGAAGCAGGTATAGACAGAGAAAGAGAGAGAGACCATTTATTTGTGCTATGAGAAGCAGGTAGAGACAGAGAAAGAGAGATACCATTTATTTGTGCTATGAGAAGCAGGTAGAGACAGAGAAAGAGAGATACCATTTATTTGTGCTATGAGAAGCAGGTAGAGACAGACCATTTATTTGTGAGAGAGACAGAAAGAGAGAGAGAGACAGAAAGAGAGAGAGAGAGAGAGAGAGAGAGAGAGAGAGAGAGAGCAAGAGCAAGAGAGAGAGCGACAGAAAGAGAGAGAGACAGAAAGAGAGAGAGAGAGAGAGAGAGAGAGAGAGAGAGAGAGAGAGAGAGAGAGAGAGAGAGAGAGAGAGAGAGAGAGAGAGAGAGCGAGAAAGAGAGAGAGAGAAAAAGAGAGAGAAAAAGAGAGAGAAAGAGAGAGAGACAGAGTGAGAGAGAAACAGAGTGAGAGAGAGACAGAGTGAGAGAGAGACAGAGAGAGAGAGAGACAAGGCAAACTGGGCCCTTAGAGTAAATCTCAGTAAGACCAAAATAATGGTGTTCCAAAAAAGGTCCAGTAGCCAGGACCACAAATATTCAT
>NC_143034.1:78598870-78643870 GCF_057628025.1 Oncorhynchus mykiss | reverse complement strand
GAGAGATCTGACCTGGTTATTATAGAGATCCTGGACTGTGTTAGTGAGAGATCTGACCTGGTAATTATAGAGATCCTGGACTGTGTTAGTGAGAGATCTGACCTGGTTATTATAGAGATCCTGGACTGTGTTAGTGAGAGATCTGACCTGGTTATTATAGAGATCCTGGACTGTGTTAGTGAGAGATCTGACCTGGTTATTATAGAGATCATGGACTGTGTTAGAGAGAGATCTGACCTGGTTGTTATAGAGATACTGGACTATGTTAGTGAGAGATCTGACCTGGTTATTATAGAGATCCTGGACTGTGTTAGTGAGAGATCTGACCTGGTTATTATAGAGATACTGGACTGTGTTTAGTGAGAGATCTGACCTGGTTATTATAGAGATCCTGGACTGTGTTAGTGAGAGATCTGACCTGGTTATTATAGAGATTCTGGACGGTGTTAGTGAGAGATCTGACCTGGTTACTAAAGAGATACTGGACTGTGTTAGTGAGGGATCTGACCTGGTTATTAAAGAGATACTGGACTGTGTTAGTGAGGGATCTGACCTGGTTATTATAGAGATACTGGACTGTGTTAATTGAGGGATCTGACCTGGTTATTATAGAGATCCTGGACTGTGTTAGTGAGGGATCTGACCTGGTTATTATAGAGATCCTGGACTGTGTTAGTGAGAGATCTGACCTGGTTATTATAGAGATCCTGGACTGTGTTAGTGAGGGATCTGACCTGGTTATTATAGAGATACTGGACTGTGTTAGTGAGGGATCTGACCTGGTTATTATAGAGATCCTGGACTGTGTTAGCGAGGGATCTGACCTGGTTATTATAGAGATCCTGGACTGTGTTAGTGAGGGATCTGACCTGGTTATTATAGAGATCCTGGACTGTGTTAGTGAGGGATCTGACCTGGATATTATAGAGATACTGGACTGTGTTAGTGAGAGATCTGACCTGGTTATTATAGAGATCCTGGACTGTGTTAGTGAGAGATCTGACCTGGTTATTATAGAGATCCTGGACTGTGTTCGTGAGAGATCTGACCTGGTTATTATAGAGATCTTGGACTGTGTTAGTGAGAGATCTGACCTGGTTATTAAAGGATACTGGACTGTGTTAGTGAGAGATCTGACCTGGTTATTATGGAGATACTGGACTGTGTTAGTGAGAGATCTGACCTGGTTATTATAGAGATCCTGGACTGTGTTAGTGAGAGATCTGACCTGGTCATTATAGAGATCCTGGACTGTGTTAGTGAGAGATCTGACCTGGTTATTATAGAGATCCTGGACTGTGTTAGTGAGAGATCTGACCTGGTTATTATAGGGATCCTAGACTGTGTTAGTGAGAGATCTGACCTGGTTATTATAGAGATCATGGACTGTGTTAGAGAGAGATCTGACCTGGTTGTTATAGAGATACTGGACTATGTTAGTGAGAGATCTGACCTGGTTATTATAGAGATCCTGGACTGTGTTAGTGAGAGATCTGACCTGGTTATTATAGAGATCCTGGACTGTGTTAGTGAGAGATCTGACCTGGATATTATAGAGATACTGGACTGTGTTAGTGAGGGATCTGGCCTGGTTATTATAGAGTTCCTGGACTGTGTTAGAGAGAGATCTGACCTGGTTATTATAGAAATCCTGGACTGTGTTAGTGAGAGATCTGACCTGGTTATTATAGAGATCCTGGACTGTGTTAGTGAGAGATCTGACCTGGTTATTATAGAGATCCTGGACTGTGTTCGTGAGAGATCTGACCTGGTTATTATAGAGATCTTGGACTGTGTTAGTGAGAGATCTGACCTGGTTATTAAAGGATACTGGACTGTGTTAGTGAGAGATCTGACCTGGTTATTATGGAGATACTGGACTGTGTTAGTGAGAGATCTGACCTGGTCATTATAGAGATCCTGGACTGTGTTAGTGAGAGATCTGACCTGGTTATTATAGAGATCCTGGACTGTGTTAGTGAGAGATCTGACCTGGTTATTATAGGGATCCTGGACTGTGTTAGTGAGAGATCTGACCTGGTTATTATAGAGATCATGGACTGTGTTAGAGAGAGATCTGACCTGGTTGTTATAGAGATACTGGACTATGTTAGTGAGAGATCTGACCTGGTTATTATAGAGATCCTGGACTGTGTTAGTGAGAGATCTGACCTGGTTATTATAGAGATACTGGACTGTGTTAGTGAGAGATCTGACCTGGTTATTATAGAGATCCTGGACTGTGTTAGTGAGAGATCTGACATGGTTATTATAGAGATCCTGGACTGTGTTAGTGAGAGGTCTGACCTGGTTATTATAGAGATCCTGGACTGTGTTAGTGAGAGATCTGACCTGGTTACTAAAGAGATACTGGACTGTGTTAGTGAGGGATCTGACCTGGTTATTAAAGAGATACTGGACTGTGTTAGTGAGGGATCTGACCTGGTTATTATAGAGATACTGGACTGTGTTAGCGAGGGATCTGATCTGGTTATTATAGAGATCCTGGACTGTGTTAGTGAGGGATCTGACCTGGTTATTATAGAGATACTGGACTGTGTTAGTGAGGGATCTGACCTGGTTATTATAGAGATTCTGGACTGTGTTAGTGAGAGATCTGACCTGTTTATTATCGAGATAATGAACTGTGTTAGTGAGAGATCAGACCTGGTTATTATCGAGATCCTGGACTGTGTTAGTAAGAGATCTGACCTGGTTATTATCGAGATAATGAACTGTGTTAGTGAGAGATCTGACCTGGTTATTATAGAGATCCTGGACTGTGTTAGTGAGGGATCTGACCTGGATATTATAGAGATACTGGACTGTGTTAGTGAGAGATCTGACCTGGATATTATAGAGATACTGGACTGTGTTAGTGAGAGATCTGACCTGGTTATTATAGAGATCCTGGACTGTGTTAGTGAGAGATCTGACCTGGTTATTATAGAGATCCTGGACTGTGTTAGTGAGAGATCTGACCTGGTTATTATAGAGATCCTGGACTGTGTTAGTGAGAGATCTGACCTGGATATTATAGAGATACTGGACTGTGTTAGTGAGGGATCTGACCTGGTTATTATAGAGATCCTGGACTGTGTTAGTGAGAGATCTGACCTGGTTACTAAAGAGATACTGGACTGTGTTAGTGAGGGATCTGACCTGGTTATTAAAGAGATACTGGACTGTGTAAGTGAGGGATCTGACTTGGTTATTATAGAGATACTGGACTGTGTTAGCGAGGGATCTGATCTGGTTATTATAGAGATCCTGGACTGTGTTAGTGAGGGATCTGACCTGGTTATTATAGAGATACTGGACTGTGTTAGTGACGGATCTGACCTGGTTATTATAGAGATTCTGGACTGTGTTAGTGAGAGATCTGACCTGTTTATTATCGAGATAATGAACTGTGTTAGTGAGAGATCAGACCTGGTTATTATCGAGATCCTGGACTGTGTTAGTGAGAGATCTGACCTGGATATTATAGAGACACTGGACTGTGTTAGTGAGGGATCTGGCCTGGTTATTATAGAGTTCCTGGACTGTGTTAGTGAGAGATCTGACCTGGTTATTATAGAAATCCTGGACTGTGTTAGTGAGAGATCTGACCTGGTTATTATAGAGATCCTGGACTGTGTTAGTGAGAGATCTGACCTGGTTATTATAGAGATCCTGGACTGTGTTCGTGAGAGATCTGACCTGGTTATTATAGAGATCTTGGACTGTGTTAGTGAGAGATCTGACCTGGTTATTATAGAGATCCTGGACTGTGTTAGTGAGAGATCTGACCTGGTTATTATAGGGATCCTGGACTGTGTTAGTGAGAGATCTGACCTGGTTATTATAGAGATCATGGACTGTGTTAGAGAGAGATCTGACCTGGTTGTTATAGAGATACTGGACTATGTTAGTGAGAGATCTGACCTGGTTATTATAGAGATCCTGGACTGTGTTAGTGAGAGATCTGACCTGGTTATTATAGAGATACTGGACTGTGTTAGTGAGAGATCTGACCTGGTTATTATAGAGATCCTGGACTGTGTTAGTGAGAGATCTGACCTGGTTATTATAGAGATCCTGGACTGTGTTAGTGAGAGGTCTGACCTGGTTATTATAGAGATCCTGGACTGTGTTAGTGAGAGATCTGACCTGGTTACTAAAGAGATACTGGACTGTGTTAGTGAGGGATCTGACCTGGTTATTAAAGAGATACTGGACTGTGTTAGTGAGGGATCTGACCTGGTTATTATAGAGATACTGGACTGTGTTAGCGAGGGATCTGATCTGGTTATTATAGAGATCCTGGACTGTGTTAGTGAGGGATCTGACCTGGTTATTATAGAGATACTGGACTGTGTTAGTGAGGGATCTGACCTGGTTATTATAGAGATTCTGGACTGTGTTAGTGAGAGATCTGACCTGTTTATTATCGAGATAATGAACTGTGTTAGTGAGAGATCAGACCTGGTTATTATCGAGATCCTGGACTGTGTTAGTAAGAGATCTGACCTGGTTATTATCGAGATAATGAACTGTGTTAGTGAGAGATCTGACCTGGTTATTATAGAGATCCTGGACTGTGTTAGTGAGAGATCTGACCTGGTTATTATAGAGATCCTGGACTGTGTTAGTGAGAGATCTGACCTGGTTATTATAGAGATCCTGGACTGTGTTAGTGAGAGATCTGACCTGGTTACTAAAGAGATACTGGACTGTGTTAGTGAGGGATCTGACCTGGTTATTAAAGAGATACTGGACTGTGTTAGTGAGGGATCTGACCTGGTTATTATAGAGATACTGGACTGTGTTAGTGAGGGATCTGATCTGGTTATTATAGAGATCCTGGACTGTGTTAGTGAGGGATCTGACCTGGTTATTATAGAGATACTGGACTGTGTTAGTGAGGGATCTGACCTGGTTATTATAGAGATTCTGGACTGTGTTAGTGAGAGATCTGACCTGTTTATTATCGAGATAATGAACTGTGTTAGTGAGAGATCAGACCTGGTTATTATCGAGATCCTGGACTGTGTTAGTAAGAGATCTGACCTGGTTATTATCGAGATAATGAACTGTGTTAGTGAGAGATCTGACCTGGTTATTATAGAGATCCTGGACTGTGTTAGTGAGAGATCTGACCTGGTTATTATAGAGATCCTGGACTGTGTTAGTGAGAGATCTGACCTGGTTATTATAGAGATCCTGGACTGTGTTAGTGAGAGATCTGACCTGGTTATTATAGAGATCCTGGACTGTGTTAGCGAGGGATCTGACCTGGTTATTATAGAGATCCTGGACTGTGTTAGTGAGAGATCTGACCTGGTTACTAAAGAGATACTGGACTGTGTTAGTGAGGGATCTGACCTGGTTATTAAAGAGATACTGGACTGTGTAAGTGAGGGATCTGACCTGGTTATTATAGAGATACTGGACTGTGTTAGCGAGGGATCTGATCTGGTTATTATAGAGATCCTGGACTGTGTTAGTGAGGGATCTGACCTGGTTATTATAGAGATACTGGACTGTGTTAGTGAGGGATCTGACCTGGTTATTATAGAGATTCTGGACTGTGTTAGTGAGAGATCTGACCTGTTTATTATCGAGATAATGAACTGTGTTAGTGAGAGATCAGACCTGGTTATTATCGAGATCCTGGACTGTGTTAGTAAGAGATCTGACCTGGTTATTATCGAGATAATGAACTGTGTTAGTGAGAGATCTGACCTGGTTATTATAGAGATCCTGGACTGTGTTAGTGAGGGATCTGACCTGGATATTATAGAGATACTGGACTGTGTTAGTGAGAGATCTGACCTGGATATTATAGAGATACTGGACTGTGTTAGTGAGAGATCTGACCTGGTTATTATAGAGATCCTGGACTGTGTTAGTGAGAGATCTGACCTGGTTATTATAGAGATCCTGGACTGTGTTAGTGAGAGATCTGACCTGGTTATTATAGAGATCCTGGACTGTGTTAGTGAGGGATCTGACCTGGTTATTATAGAGATCCTGGACTGTGTTAGCGAGGGATCTGACTTGGTTATTATAGAGATCCTGGACTGTGTTAGTGAGTGATCTGACCTGGTTATTATCGAGATACTGGACTGTGTTAGTGAGAGATCTGACCTGGTTATTACAGAGATCCTGGACTGTGTTAGTGAGGGATCTGACCTGGTTATTATAGAGATCCTGGACTGTGTTAGTGAGGGATCTGACCTGGTTATTACAGAGATCCTGGACTGTGTTAGTGAGAGATCTGACCTGGTTATTATAGAGATCCTGGACTGTGTTAGTGAGGGATCTGACCTGGTTATTATAGAGATCCTGGACTGTGTTAGTGAGAGATCTGACCTGGATATTATAGAGATACTGGACTGTGTTAGTGAGGGATCTGACCTGGTTATTATAGAGATCCTGGACTGTGTTAGTGAGAGATCTGACCTGGTTATTATCGAGATACTGGACTGTGTTAGTGAGGGATCTGACCTGGTTATTATAGAGATCCTGGACTGTGTTAGTGAGGGATCTGACCTGGTTATTATAGAGATCCTGGACTGTGTTAGTGAGAGATCTGACCTGGTTATTATAGAGATCCTGGACTGTGTTAGTGAGGTATCTGACCTGGTTATTATAGAGATACTGGACTGTGTTAGTGAGGGATCTGGCCTGGTTATTATAGAGTTCCTGGACTGTGTTAGTGAGAGATCTGACCTGGTTATTATAGAAATCCTGGACTGTGTTAGTGAGAGATCTGACCTGGTTATTATAGAGATCCTGGACTGTGTTAGTGAGAGATCTAACCTGGTTATTATAGAGATCCTGGACTGTGTTCGTGAGAGATCTGACCTGGTTATTATAGAGATCTTGGACTGTGTTAGTGAGAGATCTGACCTGGTTATTAAAGGATACTGGACTGTGTTAGTGAGAGATCTGACCTGGTTATTATGGAGATACTGGACTGTGTTAGTGAGAGATCTGACCTGGTTATTATAGAGATCCTGGACTGTGTTAGTGAGAGATCTGACCTGGTTATTATAGAGATCCTGGACTGTGTTAGTGAGAGATCTGACCTGGTCATTATAGAGATCCTGGACTGTGTTAGTGAGAGATCTGACTTGGTTATTATAGAGATCCTGGACTGTGTTAGTGAGAGATCTGACCTGGTTATTATAGAGATCATGGACTGTGTTAGAGAGAGATCTGACCTGGTTATTATAGAGATACTGGACTATGTTAGTGAGAGATCTGACCTGGTTATTATAGAGATCCTGGACTGTGTTAGTGAGAGATCTGACCTGGTTATTATAGAGATACTGGACTGTGTTAGTGAGAGATCTGACCTGGTTATTATAGAGATCCTGGACTGTGTTAGTGAGAGATCTGACCTGGTTATTATAGAGATCCTGGACTGAGTTAGTGAGAGGTCTGACCTGGTTATTATAGAGATCCTGGACTGTGTTAGTGAGCGATCTGACCTGGTTATTAATGAGATACTGGACTGTGTTAGTGAGGGATCTGACCTGGTTATTAAAGAGATACTGGACTGTGTTAGTGAGGGATCTGACCTGGTTATTATAGAGATACTGGACTGTGTTAGTGAGGGATCTGACCTGGTTATTATAGAGATTCTGGACTGTGTTAGTGAGAGATCTGACCTGGTTATTATAGAGATCCTGGACTGTGTTAGTGAGAGATCTGACCTGGTTATTATAGAGATACTGGACTGTGTTAGTGAGAGATCTGACCTGGTTATTATAGAGATACCTGACTGTGTTAGTGAGAGATCTGACCTGGTTATTATCGAGATCCTGGACTGTGTTAGTGAGAGATCTGACCTGGTTATTATCGAGATAATGAACTGTGTTAGTGAGAGATCAGACCTGGTTATTATCGAGATCCTGGACTGTGTTAGTGAGAGATCTGACCTGGTTATTATCGAGATAATGAACTGTGTTAGTGAGAGATCTGACCTGGTTATTATAGAGATCCTGGACTGTGTTAGTGAGGGATCTGACCTGGATATTATAGAGATCCTGGACTGTGTTAGTGAGAGATCTGACCTGGATATTATAGAGATACTGGACTGTGTTAGTGAGAGATCTGACCTGGTTATTATAGAGATCCTGGACTGTGTTAGTGAGAGATCTGACCTGGTTATTATAGAGATCCTGGACTGTGTTAGTGAGAGATCTGACCTGGTTACTATAGAGATCCTGGACTGTGTTAGTGAGAGATCTGACCTGGTTATTATAGAGATCCTGGACTGTGTTAGTGAGAGATCTGACCTGGTTATTATAGAGATCCTGGACTGTGTTAGTGAGAGATCTGACCTGGTTATTATAGAGATACTGGACTGTGTTAGTGGGAGGTCTGACCTGGTTATTATAGAGATCCTGGACTGTGTTAGTGAGAGATCTGACCTGGTTATTAAAGAGATACTGGACTGTGTTAGTGAGAGATCCGACCTGGTTATTATAGAGAACCTGGACTGTGTTAGTGAGAGATCTGACCTGGTTATTATAGAGATACTGGACTGTGTTAGTGAGAGATCTGACCTGGTTATTATAGAGATACTGGACTGTGTTAGTGAGAGATCTGACCTGGTTATTATAGAGATCCTGGACTGTGTTAGTGAGAGATCTGACCTGGTTATTTTAGAGATCCTGGACTGTGTTAGTGAGGGATCTGACCTGGTTATTATAGAGATCCTGGACTGTGTTAGTGAGAGATCTGACCTGGTTATTATAGAGATACTGGACTGTGTTAGTGAGAGATCTGACCTGGTTATTATAGAGATCCTGGACTGTGTTAGTGAGAGATCTGACCTGGTTATTAAAGAGATACTGGACTGTGTTAGTGAGAGATCTGACCTGGTTATTATAGAGATCCTGGACTGTGTTAGTGAGAGATCTGACCTGGTTTTTATAGAGATCCTGGACTGTGTTAGTGAGAGATCTGACCTGGTTATTATAGAGATCCTGGACTGTGTTAGTGAGAGATCTGACCTGGTTATTATAGAGATCCTGGACTGTGTTAGTGAGAGATCTGACCTGGTTATTATAGAGATCCTGGACTGTGTTAGTGAGAGATCTGACCTGGTTATTATAGAGATCCTGGACTGTGTTAGTGAGAGATCTGACCTGGTTATTATAGAGATCCTGGACTGTGTTAGTGAGAGATCTGACCTGGTTATTATAGAGATCCTGGACTGTGTTAGTGAGAGATCTGACCTGGTTATTAAAGAGATACTGGACTGTGTCACCACTAATATCCTGTACATTCAATTTCACCACTAGTATCCTGTATCAATTTCACCACTAGTATCCTGTATCAATGTCACCACTAGTATCCTGTATCAATGTCACCACTAATATCCTGTATCAATGTCACCACTAGTATCCTGTATCAATGTCACCACTAATATCCTGTACATTCAATGTCACCACTAGTATCCTGTATCAATTTCACCACTAGTATCCTGTATCAATGTCACCACTAGTATCCTGTATCAATGTCACCACTAATATCCTGTATCAATGTCACCACTAGTATCCTGTATCAATGTCACCACTAGTATCCTGTATCAATGTCACCACTAGTATCCTATATCAATGTCACCACTAGTATCCTGTATCAATGTCACCACTAGTATCCTATATCAATGTCACCACTAGTATCCTATATCAATGTCACCACTAGTATCCTCTATCAATGTCACCACTAATATCCTGTATCAATGTCACCACTAATATCCTGTATCAATGTCACCACTATTATTCTGTACATTCTATTGCGTTCCCCCATTTGGTAACGTGTGGACGGGGTTTTCTGTGTTGTTAGTGAGATCAGTTCTGATTTATGGAAACACAGCGTGATACTATTCGGCCATTTGGGATTAGAGAAGGGATGAATAGGAGAACACCCCCACACACACACACGGTCGCTTGCAGGCTCGCATGCACAGAACACATGTGTGTTTCGGCTTTGCAAACTAAGGTGTGTTTGGATAATGGATACCACATCTTCTCTCTACACCTCAAACCTTCACCTAACAGCCATGCAGAATACATCTGTTGCTTCTCACTGCAGAAAAGACACACACACACACACACACACACACACACACACACACACACACACACACACACACACACACACACACACACAGCCGTTGTCTGCCAAGACGGCTCCTTAATCTAGTGAAACAGTTGCTTTATCTTCCTGCTCAGCCTGCTGCTATCAGCCACCGCTGATGAGGAAATGTTTACAAAGCTACGCACAACTCGCTAACACACACTTCTCTCCTCCTCTCCTAACACACACCCCTCCTCTCCTCCTCTCCTAACACACACCCCTCCTCTCCTCTTCTCCTAACACACACCCCTCCTCTCCTCCTCTCCTAACACACACCCCTCCTCTCCTCTTCTCCTAACACACACCCCTCCTCTCCTCCTCTCCTAACACACACCCCTCCTCTCCTCCTCTCCTAACACACACCCCTCCTCTCCTCCTCTCCTAACACACACCCCTCCTCTCCTCCTCTCCTAACACACACCCCTCCTCTCCTCCTCTCCTAACACACACCCCTCCTCTCCTAACACACACCCCTCTTTTCCTCTTGCTAACACACACCCCTCTTCTAATCCTCTCCTCTCCTAACACACACCCCGCTTCTCCTCCTCTCCTCTCCTCTCCTAACACACACCCCTCTTCTAATCCTCTCCTCCTCTCCTCCTCTCCTCCTCTCCTCTCCTCCTCTCCTCTCCTCCCCCGCTTCTCCACCTATCCCCCTCTCCTCTCCTCCTCTCCGCTGCTTCTCCACCTACCCCCCTCTCCTCTCCTTCTCTCCTCTCCTCCTCTCCCCCTGCTTCTCCACCTACCCCCCTCTCCTCTCCTCCTCTCCTCTCCTCCTCTCCCCCGCTTCTCCACCTATCCCCCTCTCCTCTCCTCCTCCCCCTATCCCCATCTTTCTCTGTTACCACAGTTCAGAGTTTTAATACAATCATTAGATCACCATCACTGAGCCCCATCCATCCACCTACACACACAATACACACACACCCACACAGTTCAGTTGTGGTTAGACAACGATGAAGAAAGATGTATTGAATTGGAAACAATTAGTGTTATTAATGTCTGAATGGAGAAACAGGCTGAGGAGAGAATAACTGAACACAACTGGAGTATATGAACATGTTCCCTCTCTCTCTCTCTCTCTCTCTGTCTCTCTCTCTCTCTCTCTCTCTGTCTCTCTCTCTCTCTCTCACTCTCACTCTCTCTCTGTCTCTCGCTCTCTCTCGCTCTCGCTCTCACTCTGTCTCTCTCTCTCTCTCTCTCTCTCTCTCTCTCTCACTCTGTCTCTCTCTCTCTCTCTCTCTCTCTCTCTCTCTCTCTCCATATATATATATATATATATATATATATATATATATATATATATATATAGAGAGAGAGAGAGATAGGCTGTCATGTTAAGGTCATGTTGAGGTCCTTGATGCAGTGGTGAGGGGCATAAGGGGCAGGGGTTGACTGGCTGGTGGTGCTGTGGTCTGGGTGTAGGTGTGGATCCTCCTGACCCAGGTCCTCTGGAAGGGAGTCTCACTGGTCTGGGAGGGGTGTCCGTTGCTCTGTCGCACCTGTGTGAGGCGCTGGGGCTACGGTTGAGGGTGATGTCCTTCAGGGTCCTGGCAAATTTGGGATTGCTGCCTTGTAGAGGAGGACCTGGTTATAAAGGATGTCCAAGTCCAGGATGGGCTCTGCTGCCTTGTAGAGGTGGACCTGGTTATAAAGGATGTCCAAGTCTAGGATGGGCTCTGCTGCCTTGTAGAGGAGGACCTGGTCATTAAGGATGTCCAAGTCCAGGATGGGCTCTGCTGCCTTGTAGAGGAGGACCTGGTAATAAAGGATGTCCAAGTCCAGGATGGGCTCTGCTGCCTTGTAGAGGAGAACCTGGTTATAAAGGATGTCCAAGTCCAGGATGGGCTCTGCTGCCTTGTAGAGGAGAACCTGGTTATAAAGGATGTCCAAGTCCAGGATGGGCTCTGCTGCCTTGTAGAGGAGGACCTGGTTATAAAGGATGTCCAAGTCCAGGATGGGCTCTGCTGCCTTGTAGAGGAGGACCTGGTAATAAAGGATGTCCAAGTCCAGGATGGGCTCTGCTGCCTTGTAGAGGAGGACCTGGTTATAAAGGATGTCCAAGTCCAGGATGGGCTCTGCTGCCTTGTAGAGGAGGACCTGGTTATAAAGGATGTCCAAGTCCAGGATGGGCTCTGCTGCCTTGTAGAGGAGGACCTGGTTATAAAGGATGTCCAAGTCCAGGATGGGCTCTGCTGCCTTTTAGAGGAGGACCTGGTCATAGAGGATGTCCAAGTCCAGGATTGGGAATTATGATGTGTCTGGGGGACCCTAGTTTGTCCCCTGACAGCAGCTCCAGGGTGTGCCGGGTGTTTGGACACAAACATTTTGCCACTTTGTTTTTGGAAAAAAAGTCCTCTTGTCAATAACATTCAGGAGCTCATCTGCTGATGACCTGCTGATGACCTGCTGATGACCTCTCCCTCCATTGGCATGGGAAGCATGTGTTGACATTGCCAAAGCAAGTGAAATATCTCTCCCTCTCCCTCTTTCAAGCTCTCTTTCTCTCATCAAACACACACGCACGCACACACACACACAGCCATGTCGAGAAAAGCTCCAGAGTTTGGTCACAGTGAGGAAATAGCCTGGTTTCCATGCAGAGGACTGTGGTCGGGACACAAGACTATTCTAGTAGATTATGGCCGTGTGTGTGTGTGTGTGTGTGTGTGTGTGTGAGAGACTTGTGCCACTTTTAATTCTCTGGGTTTTCTCCTCTCAATCTCCACTTTCAATAGAATCGGATTTGTTGGTTCAGACAAATGCCACAATAAACAGGCTGACATTCATTGTGTGTTATTACCATGTAATGTTGTAGTGCTGACATTCATTGTGTGGTATTACCATGTAATGTTGTAGTGCTGACATTCATTGTGTGTTATTACTATGTAATGTTGTAGTGCTGACATTCATTATGTGGTATTACTATGTAATGTTGTAGTGCTGACATTCATTCTGGGTTATTACTATGTAATGTTGTAGTGCTGACATTCATTCTGGGTTATTACTATGTAATGTTGTAGTGCTGACATTCATTATGTGGTATTACTATGTAATGTTGTAGTGCTGACATTCAATCTGTGTTATTACTATGTAATGTTGTAGTGCTGACATTCATTGTGTGTTATTACTATGTAATGTTGTAGTGCTGACATTCATTGTGTGTTATTACTATGTAATGTTGTAGTGCTGACATTTGCCATAATTGGATGAAGGTACATTTTTTAACCATTCATTCCACATAGTTACAGGGTTCATTCCACGTAGTTACAGGGTTCCTTCCACGTAGTTACAGGGTTCGTTCCACGTAATTACAGGGTTCATTCCACGTAGTTACAGGGTTCGTTCCACGTAGTTACTGGGTTCATTCCACGTAATTACAGAGTTCATTCCACGTAGTTACAGGGTTCATTCCACGTAGTTACTGGGTTCATTCCACGTAATTACAGGGTTCATTCCACGTAGTTACAGGGTTCATTCCACGTAGTTACAGGGTTCATTCCACGTAGTTACAGGGTTCGTTCCACGTAGTTACAGGGTTCATTCCACGTAATTACAGGGTTCATTCCACGTAATTACTGGGTTCATTCCACGTAGTTACAGGGTTCATT
This sequence comes from Oncorhynchus mykiss, assembly GCF_057628025.1. Classification (NCBI taxonomy): domain Eukaryota; kingdom Metazoa; phylum Chordata; class Actinopteri; order Salmoniformes; family Salmonidae; genus Oncorhynchus; species Oncorhynchus mykiss. The sequence goes on along the minus strand of NC_143034.1, from coordinate 78,630,119 downwards.
CCAAGTAATTACAGGGTTCGTTCCACGTAGTTACTGGGTTCATTCCACATAGTTACAGGGTTCATTCCACATAATTACTGGGTTCATTCTACGCGGTTACAGGGTTCATTCCACGTAGTTACATGGTTCATTCCACGTAGTTACAGGGTTCATTCCACGTAGTTACATGGTTCATTCCACATGGTTACAGGTTTCATTCCATGTAGTTACAGGGTTCATTCCACGTGGTTACAGGGTTCATTCCACGTAGTTACAGGGTTCATTCCACATAGTTACAGGGTTCATTCCACGTAGTTACAGGGTTCATTCCACGGGGTTACAGGGTTCATTCCACGTGGTTATAGGGTTCATTCCACGTAGTTACAGGGTTCATTCCACATGGTTACAGGGTTCATTCCATGTAGTTACAGGGTTCATTCCACGTAGTTACAGGGTTCATGTAGTTATTGGGTTATGTAGTTATGTAGTTATTGGGTTATGTAGTTATGTAATCATGTACTTATTGGGTTATGTAGTTATGTAGTTATTGGGTTATGTAGTTATGTAGTTATTGAGTTATGTAGTTATGTAGTCATGTAGGTATGTAGTTATGTAGTTATGTAGTTATTGGGTTATGTAATTATGCAGTTATTGGGATATGTAGTTATGTAGTTCTTGGGTTATGTAGTTATGTAATCATGTAGTTATTGGGTTATTTAGTTGTGTAGTTATTGGGTTATGTAGTTATGTAGTTATGTAGTCATGTAGTTATTGGGTTATGTAATTATGCATTTATTGGGATATGTAGTTATTGGGTTATGTAGTTATGTAGTTATTGGGTTATGTAGTTATGTAGTTATTGGGTTATGTAGTTATTGGGTTATGTAGTTATTGGGTTATGTAGCTGTTATATGGTTATGTAGTTATAGTTATTTGGTTATGTAGTTATTTGGTTATGTAGTTATTGGGTTATGTAGTTATATCGTTATTGGGTTATGCAGTTATTGGGTTACACACACACACACACACACACACACACACACACACACACACACACACACACACACACACACACACACACACACACACACAGAGGCATGGAAACAAAAACATGCCATTTCAGACACAGAGCACCGCAAGAGACTCCCGGCAGCGACCAATAAGAACGTTCCTGCATCGACTCTGTTTGACTTGGATGTTGTGTAACGGAAAGACCAGACAAATGGAAAACCAACGTGGTCCGTTTCAGAAGACAGCTTGGCCGTTCCTAAACCCGTGGCACAGTGTCAACCCCTTTTTTCTAAATAATATACTTCATATGGCGTCAGTTTGTACCATTTTACAATTTTAAAGACCTCAACATTGTCATAAACATTTGTGAAACACCAAATGTAAATTCCGTGAGATAATCACGTTGTGTTGAACTGTATCCACCATCGTGTCCAGATGTCAGACTGGTGGCAGTGGATCATTCAGCTATAATAACGTGTCCAGATGTCAGACTGGTGGCAGTGGATCATTCAGCTATAATAACGTGTCCAGATGTCAGACTGGTGGCAGTGGATCATTCAGCTATAATAACGTGTCCAGATGTCAGACTGGTGGCAGTGGATCTTTCAGCTATAATAACATGTCCAGATGTCAGACCAGTGGATCATTCAGCTATAATAACGTGTCCAGATGTCAGACTGGTGGATCATTCAGCTATAATAACGTGTCCAGATGTCAGACCAGTGGATCATTCAGCTATAATAACGTGTCCAGATGTCAGACTGGTGGCAGTGGATCTTTCAGCTATAATAACGTGTCCAGATGTCAGACCAGTGGATCATTCAGCTATAATAACGTGTCCAGATGTCAGACCAGTGGATCATTCAGCTATAATAACGTGTCCAGATGTCAGACCAGTGGATCATTCAGCTATAATAACATGTCCAGATGTCAGACCAGTGGATCTTTCAGCTATAATAACATGTCCAGATGTCAGACCAGTGGATCATTCAGCTATAATAACATGTCCAGATGTCAGACCAGTGGATCTTTCAGCTATAATAACATGTCCAGATGTCAGACCAGTGGATCTTTCAGCTATAATAACATGTCCAGATGTCAGACCAGTGGATCTTTCAGCTATAATAACATGTCCAGGTGTCAGACCAGTGGATCATTCAGCTATAATAACATGTCCAGATGTCAGACCAGTGGATCTTTCAGCTATAATAACGTGTCCAGATGTCAGACTGGTGGCAGTGGATCATTCAGCTATAATAACATGTCCAGATGTCAGACCAGTGGATCATTCAGCTATAATAACGTGTCCAGATGTCAGACTGGTGGCAGTGGATCTTTCAGCTATAATAACATGTCCAGATGTCAGACTGGTGGCAGTGGATAATTCAGCTATAATAACGTGTCCAGATGTCAGACTGGTGGATCATTCAGCTATAATAACATGTCCAGATGTCAGACCAGTGGATCATTCAGCTATAATAACATGTCCAGATGTCAGACCAGTAGATCTTTCAGCTATAATAACATGTCCAGATGTCAGACCAGTGGATCATTCAGCTATAATAACATGTCCAGATGTCAGACTGGTGGATCATTCAGCTATAATAACATGTCCAGATGTCAGACCAGTAGATCTTTCAGCTATAATAACGTGTCCAGATGTCAGACCAGTGGATCATTCAGCTATAATAACATGTCCAGATGTCAGACCAGTGGATCTTTCAGCTATAATAACATGTCCAGATGTCAGACCAGTGGATCTTTCAGCTATAATAACGTGTCCAGATGTCAGACCAGTGGATCATTCAGCTATAATAACATGTCCAGATGTCAGACCAGTGGATCTTTCAGCTATAATAACATGTCCAGATGTCAGACTGGTGGCAGTGGATCATTCAGCTATAATAACATGTCCAGATGTCAGACCAGTGGATCTTTCAGCTATAATAACATGTCCAGATGTCAGACCAGTGGATATTTCAACTATAATAACGTGTCCAGATGTCAGACTGGGGGCAGTGGATCATTCAGCTATAATAACATGTCCAGATGTCATACCAGTAGATCTTTCAGCTATAATAACGTGTCCAGATGTCAGACCAGTGGATCTTTCAGCTATAATAACATGTCCAGATGTCAGACCAGTGGATCATTCAGCTATAATAACATGTCCAGATGTCAGACTGGTGGATCATTCAGCTATAATAACATGTCCAGATGTCAGACTGGTGGATCATTCAGCTATAATAACGTGTCCAGATGTCAGACCAGTGGATCTTTCAGCTATAATAACGTGTCCAGATGTCAGACTGGTGGCAGTGGATCATTCAGCTATAATAACGTGTCCAGATGTCAGACCAGTGGATCATTCAGCTATAATAACGTGTCCAGATGTCAGACCAGTGGATCTTTCAGCTATAATAACGTGTCCAGATTTCAGACCAGTGGATCATTCAGCTATAATAACGTGTCCAGATGTCAGACCAGTGGATCATTCAGCTATAATAACGTGTCCAGATGTCAGACTGGTGGCAGTGGATCTTTCAGCTATAATAACGTGTCCAGATGTCAGACTGGTGGCAGTGGATCATTCAGCTATAATAACGTGTCCAGATGTCAGACCAGTGGATCATTCAGCTATAATAACGTGTCCAGATGTCAGACCAGTGGATCATTCAGCTATAATAACATGTCCAGATGTCAGACCAGTGGATCATTCAGCTATAATAACGTGTCCAGATGTCAGACCAGTGGATCATTCAGCTATAATAACGTGTCCAGATGTCAGACCAGTGGATCATTCAGCTATAATAACATGTCCAGATGTCAGACCAGTGGATCTTTCAGCTATAATAACGTGTCCAGATGTCAGACCAGTGGATCATTCAGCTATAATAACGTGTCCAGATGTCAGACTGGTGGATCTTTCAGCTATAATAACATGTCCAGATGTCAGACCAGTGGATCTTTCAGCTATAATAACGTGTCCAGATGTCAGACTGGTGGATCATTCAGCTATAATAACGTGTCCAGATGTCAGACCAGTGGATCATTCAGCTATAATAACGTGTCCAGATGTCAGACCAGTGGATCTTTCAGCTATAATAACGTGTCCAGATGTCAGACCAGTGGATCATTCAGCTATAATAACGTGTCCAGATGTCAGACCAGTGGATCATTCAGCTATAATAACGTGTCCAGATGTCAGACCAGTGGATCTTTCAGCTATAATAACGTGTCCAGATGTCAGACTGGTGGCAGTGGATCATTCAGCTATAATAACGTGTCCAGATGTCAGACTGGTGGATCTTTCAGCTATAATAACGTGTCCAGATGTCAGACCAGTGGATCTTTCAGCTATAATAACGTGTCCAGATGTCAGACCAGTGGATCTTTCAGCTATAATAACATGTCCAGATGTCAGACCAGTGGATCTTTCAGCTATAATAACGTGTCCAGATGTCAGACTGGTGGATCTTTCAGCTATAATAACGTGTCCAGATGTCAGACCAGTGGATCATTCAGCTATAATAACGTGTCCAGATGTCAGACCAGTGGATCTTTCAGCTATAATAACGTGTCCAGATGTCAGACTGGTGGATCTTTCAGCTATAATAACATGTCCAGATGTCAGACTGGTGGATCATTCAGCTATAATAACGTGTCCAGATGTCAGACTGGTGGATCTTTCAGCTATAATAACATGTCCAGATGTCAGACTGGTGGCAGTGGATCTTTCAGCTATAATAACGTGTCCAGATGTCAGACCAGTGGATCTTTCAGCTATAATAACATGTCCAGATGTCAGACCAGTGGATCATTCAGCTATAATAACGTGTCCAGATGTCAGACCAGTGGATCATTCAGCTATAATAACGTGTCCAGATGTCAGACCAGTGGATCATTCAGCTATAATAACGTGTCCAGATGTCAGACCAGTGGATCATTCAGCTATAATAACGTGTCCAGATGTCAGACCAGTGGATCATTCAGCTATAATAACGTGTCCAGATGTCAGACTGGTGGCAGTGGATCATTCAGCTATAATAACATGTCCAGATGTCAGACCAGTGGATCATTCAGCTATAATAACATGTCCAGATGTCAGACCAGTGGATCATTCAGCTATAATAAAATGTCCAGATGTCAGACCAGTGGATCATTCAGCTATAATAACGTGTCCAGATGTCAGACCAGTGGATCATTCAGCTATAATAACGTGTCCAGATGTCAGACCAGTGGATCATTCAGCTATAATAACGTGTCCAGATGTCAGACCAGTGGATCATTCAGCTATAATAACGTGTCCAGATGTCAGACTGGTGGATCATTCAGCTATAATAACGTGTCCAGATGTCAGACTGGTGGATCTTTCAGCTATAATAACGTGTCCAGATGTCAGACCAGTGGATCATTCAGCTATAATAACGTGTCCAGATGTCAGACCAGTGGATCATTCAGCTATGATAACGTGTCCAGATGTCAGACCAGTGGATCTTTCAGCTATAATAACGTGTCCAGATGTCAGACTGGTGGCAGTGGATCATTCAGCTATAATAACGTGTCCAGATGTCAGACTGGTGGATCATTCAGCTATAATAACGTGTCCAGATGTCAGACCAGTGGATCATTCAGCTATAATAACGTGTCCAGATGTCAGACTGGTGGCAGTGGATCTTTCAGCTATAATAACATGTCCAGATGTCAGACTGGTGGCAGTGGATCATTCAGCTATAATAACGTGTCCAGATGTCAGACTGGTGGCAGTGGATCTTTCAGCTATAATAACGTGTCCAGATGTCAGACCAGTGGATCATTCAGCTATAATAACGTGTCCAGATGTCAGACCAGTGGATCTTTCAGCTATAATAACGTGTCCAGATGTCAGACCAGTGGATCATTCAGCTATAATAACGTGTCCAGATGTCAGACTGGTGGATCATTCAGCTATAATAACGTGTCCAGATGTCAGACTGGTGGATCTTTCAGCTATAATAACATGTCCAGATGTCAGACCAGTGGATCTTTCAGCTATAATAACGTGTCCAGATGTCAGACCAGTGGATCATTCAGCTATAATAACGTGTCCAGATGTCAGACCAGTGGATCTTTCAGCTATAATAAAATGTCCAGATGTCAGACCAGTGGATCATTCAGCTATAATAACGTGTCCAGATGTCAGACTGGTGGATCTTTCAGCTATAATAACATGTCCAGATGTCAGACTGGTGGATCATTCAGCTATAATAACGTGTCCAGATGTCAGACTGGTGGATCTTTCAGCTATAATAACATGTCCAGATGTCAGACTGGTGGCAGTGGATCTTTCAGCTATAATAACGTGTCCAGATGTCAGACCAGTGGATCTTTCAGCTATAATAACATGTCCAGATGTCAGACCAGTGGATCATTCAGCTATAATAACGTGTCCAGATGTCAGACCAGTGGATCATTCAGCTATAATAACGTGTCCAGATGTCAGACCAGTGGATCATTCAGCTATAATAACGTGTCCAGATGTCAGACCAGTGGATCATTCAGCTATAATAACGTGTCCAGATGTCAGACCAGTGGATCATTCAGCTATAATAACGTGTCCAGATGTCAGACTGGTGGCAGTGGATCATTCAGCTATAATAACATGTCCAGATGTCAGACCAGTGGATCATTCAGCTATAATAACATGTCCAGATGTCAGACCAGTGGATCATTCAGCTATAATAAAATGTCCAGATGTCAGACCAGTGGATCATTCAGCTATAATAACGTGTCCAGATGTCAGACCAGTGGATCATTCAGCTATAATAACGTGTCCAGATGTCAGACCAGTGGATCATTCAGCTATAATAACGTGTCCAGATGTCAGACCAGTGGATCATTCAGCTATAATAACGTGTCCAGATGTCAGACTGGTGGATCATTCAGCTATAATAACGTGTCCAGATGTCAGACTGGTGGATCTTTCAGCTATAATAACGTGTCCAGATGTCAGACCAGTGGATCATTCAGCTATAATAACGTGTCCAGATGTCAGACCAGTGGATCATTCAGCTATGATAACGTGTCCAGATGTCAGACCAGTGGATCTTTCAGCTATAATAACGTGTCCAGATGTCAGACTGGTGGCAGTGGATCATTCAGCTATAATAACGTGTCCAGATGTCAGACTGGTGGATCATTCAGCTATAATAACGTGTCCAGATGTCAGACCAGTGGATCATTCAGCTATAATAACGTGTCCAGATGTCAGACTGGTGGCAGTGGATCTTTCAGCTATAATAACATGTCCAGATGTCAGACTGGTGGCAGTGGATCATTCAGCTATAATAACGTGTCCAGATGTCAGACTGGTGGCAGTGGATCTTTCAGCTATAATAACGTGTCCAGATGTCAGACCAGTGGATCATTCAGCTATAATAACGTGTCCAGATGTCAGACCAGTGGATCTTTCAGCTATAATAACGTGTCCAGATGTCAGACCAGTGGATCATTCAGCTAAAATAACGTGTCCAGATGTCAGACTGGTGGATCATTCAGCTATAATAACGTGTCCAGATGTCAGACTGGTGGATCTTTCAGCTATAATAACATGTCCAGATGTCAGACCAGTGGATCTTTCAGCTATAATAACGTGTCCAGATGTCAGACCAGTGGATCATTCAGCTATAATAACGTGTCCAGATGTCAGACCAGTGGATCTTTCAGCTATAATAACGTGTCCAGATGTCAGACCAGTGGATCATTCAGCTATAATAACGTGTCCAGATGTCAGACCAGTGGATCATTCAGCTATAATAACGTGTCCAGATGTCAGACCAGTGGATCTTTCAGCTATAATAACGTGTCCAGATGTCAGACCAGTGGATCATTCAGCTATAATAACGTGTCCAGATGTCAGACCAGTGGATCATTCAGCTATAATAACGTGTCCAGATGTCAGACCAGTGGATCTTTCAGCTATAATAACGTGTCCAGATGTCAGACTGGTGACAGTGGATCATTCAGCTATAATAACGTGTCCAGATGTCAGACCAGTAGATCTTTCAGCTATAATAACATGTCCAGATGTCAGACCAGTGGATCTTTCAGCTATAATAACGTGTCCAGATGTCAGACCAGTGGATCATTCAGCTATAATAACGTGTCCAGATGTCAGACTGGTGGCAGTGGATCATTCAGCTATAATAACGTGTCCAGATGTCAGACCAGTGGATCTTTCAGCTATAATAACGTGTCCAGATGTCAGACCAGTGGATCATTCAGCTATAATAACATGTCCAGATGTCAGACTGGTGGCAGTGGATCATTCAGCTATAATAACGTTTCCAGATGTCAGACCAGTGGATCATTCAGCTATAATAACGTGTCCAGATGTCAGACCAGTGGATCATTCAGCTATAATAACGTGTCCAGATGTCAGACCAGTGGATCATTCAGCTATAATAACGTGTCCAGATGTCAGACCAGTGGATCATTCAGCTATAATAACGTGTCCAGATGTCAGACTGGTGGATCTTTCAGCTATAATAACATGTCCAGATGTCAGACCAGTGGATCATTCAGCTATAATAACGTGTCCAGATGTCAGAATGGTGGCAGTGGATCATTCAGCTATAATAACGTGTCCAGATGTCAGACCAGTGGATCATTCAGCTATAATAACATGTCCAGATGTCAGACCAGTGGATCATTCAGCTATAATAACATGTCCAGATGTCAGACCAGTGTATCTTTCAGCTATAATAACATGTCCAGATGTCAGACTGGTGGCAGTGGATCATTCAGCTATAATAACATGTCCAGATGTCAGACCAGTGAATCTTTCAGCTATAATAACATGTCCAGATGTCAGACCAGTGGATCTTTCAGCTATAATAACATGTCCAGATGTCAGACCAGTGGATCATTCAGCTATAATAACGTGTCCAGATGTCAGACCAGTAGATCTTTCAGCTATAATAACATGTCCAGATGTCAGACTGGTGGATCATTCAGCTATAATAACGTGTCCAGATGTCAGACCAGTAGATCTTTCAGCTATAATAACATGTCCAGATGTCAGACCAGTGGATCATTCAGCTATAATAACGTGTCCAGATGTCAGACTGGTGGATCTTTCAGCTATAATAACGTGTCCAGATGTCAGACTGGTGGATCTTTCAGCTATAATAACATGTCCAGATGTCAGACCAGTGGATCATTCAGCTATAATAACATGTCCAGATGTCAGACTGGTGGCAGTGGATCATTCAGCTATAATAACGTGTCCAGATGTCAGACCAGTGGATCTTTCAGCTATAATAACATGTCCAGATGTCAGACCAGTGGATCATTCAGCTATAATAACGTGTCCAGATGTCAGACCAGTGGATCATTCAGCTATAATAACGTGTCCAGATGTCAGACCAGTGGATCATTCAGCTATAATAACGTGTCCAGATGTCAGACCAGTAGATCTTTCAGCTATAATAACGTGTCCAGATGTCAGACCAGTGGATCTTTCAGCTATAATAACGTGTCCAGATGTCAGACCAGTAGATCATTCAGCTATAATAACATGTCCAGATGTCAGACCAGTGGATCTTTCAGCTATAATAACGTGTCCAGATGTCAGACCAGTAGATCTTTCAGCTATAATAACATGTCCAGATGTCAGACCAGTGGATCTTTCAGCTATAATAACATGTCCAGATGTCAGACTGGTGGCAGTGGATCATTCAGCTATAATAACGTGTCCAGATGTCAGACTGGTGGCAGTGGATCATTCAGCTATAATAACATGTCCAGATGTCAGACTGGTGGCAGTGGATCATTCAGCTATAATAACGTGTCCAGATGTCAGACTGGTGGCAGTGGATCATTCAGCTATAATAACATGTCCAGATGTCAGACTGGTGGCAGTGGATCTTTCAGCTATAATAACGTGTCCAGATGTCAGACCAGTGGATCATTCAGCTATAATAACGTGTCCAGATGTCAGACCAGTGGATCATTCAGCTATAATAACATGTCCAGATGTCAGACTGGTGGCAGTGGATCTTTCAGCTATAATAACGTGTCCAGATGTCAGACCAGTGGATCATTCAGCTATAATAACGTGTCCAGATGTCAGACCAGTGGATCATTCAGCTATAATAACGTGTCCAGATGTCAGACCAGTGGATCATTCAGCTATAATGTGTCCAGATGTCAGACCAGTGGATCATTCAGCTATAATAACGTGTCCAGATGTCAGACCAGTAGATCATTCAGCTATAATAACGTGTCCAGATGTCAGACTGGTGGCAGTGGATCATTCAGCTATAATAACATGTCCAGATGTCAGACCAGTGGATCATTCAGCTATAATAACGTGTCCAGATGTCAGACCAGTGGATCATTCAGCTATAATAACGTGTCCAGATGTCAGACCAGTGGATCTTTCAGCTATAATAACGTGTCCAGATGTCAGACCAGTGGATCATTCAGCTATAATAACATGTCCAGATGTCAGACCAGTGGATCATTCAGCTATAATAACGTGTCCAGATGTCAGACCAGTGGATCATTCAGCTATAATAACATGTCCAGATGTCAGACCAGTGGATCATTCAGCTATAATAACGTGTCCAGATGTCAGACCAGTGGATCTTTCAGCTATAATAACGTGTCCAGATGTCAGACTGTTGGCAGTGGATCTTTCAGCTATAATAACGTGTCCAGATGTCAGACCAGTAGATCTTTCAGCTATAATAACGTGTCCAGATGTCAGACCAGTGGATCTTTCAGCTATAATAACATGTCCAGATGTCAGACTGGTGGCAGTGGATCATTCAGCTATAATAACGTGTCCAGATGTCAGACTGGTGGCAGTGGATCATTCAGCTATAATAACATGTCCAGATGTCAGACTGGTGGCAGTGGATCATTCAGCTATAATAACGTGTCCAGATGTCAGACCAGTGGATCATTCAGCTATAATAATGTGTCCAGATGTCAGACCAGTGGATCATTCAGCTATAATAACGTGTCGAGATGTCAGACCAGTGGATCTTTCAGCTATAATAACGTGTCCAGATGTCAGACCAGTGGATCATTCAGCTATAATAACATGTCCAGATGTCAGACCAGTGGATCATTCAGCTATAATAACGTGTCCAGATGTCAGACCAGTGGATCATTCAGCTATAATAACATGTCCAGATGTCAGACCAGTGGATCATTCAGCTATAATAACGTGTCCAGATGTCAGACCAGTGGATCTTTCAGCTATAATAACGTGTCCAGATGTCAGACCAGTGGATCTTTCAGCTATAATAACGTGTCCAGATGTCAGACTGTTGGCAGTGGATCTTTCAGCTATAATAACGTGTCCAGATGTCAGACCAGTAGATCTTTCAGCTATAATAACGTGTCCAGATGTCAGACCAGTGGATCTTTCAGCTATAATAACATGTCCAGATGTCAGACTGGTGGCAGTGGATCATTCAGCTATAATAACGTGTCCAGATGTCAGACTGGTGGCAGTGGATCATTCAGCTATAATAACATGTCCAGATGTCAGACTGGTGGCAGTGGATCATTCAGCTATAATAACATGTCCAGATGTCAGACTGGTGGCAGTGGATCATTCAGCTATAATAACGTGTCCAGATGTCAGACCAGTGGATCTTTCAGCTATAATAACATGTCCAGATGTCAGACTGGTGGATCTTTCAGCTATAATAACGTGTCCAGATGTCAGACCAGTGGATCATTCAGCTATAATAACGTGTCCAGATGTCAGACCAGTGGATCATTCAGCTATAATAACATGTCCAGATGTCAGACTGGTGGCAGTGGATCATTCAGCTATAATAACGTGTCCAGATGTCAGACTGTTGGCAGTGGATCTTTCAGCTATAATAACGTGTCCAGATGTCAGACCAGTGGATCTTTCAGCTATAATAACATGTCCAGATGTCAGACCAGTGGATCTTTCAGCTATAATAACATGTCCAGATGTCAGACCAGTGGATCTTTCAGCTATAATAACATGTCCAGATGTCAGACCAGTGGATCTTTCAGCTATAATAACATGTCCAGATGTCAGACCAGTGGATCTTTCAGCTATAATAACGTGTCCAGATGTCAGACCAGTAGATCTTTCAGCTATAATAACGTGTCCAGATGTCAGACCAGTGGATCTTTCAGCTATAATAACGTGTCCAGATGTCAGACCAGTAGATCTTTCAGCTATAATAACGTGTCCAGATGTCAGACCAGTAGATCTTTCAGCTATAATAACGTGTCCAGATGTCAGACCAGTGGATCTTTCAGCTATAATAATGTGTCCAGATGTCAGACCAGTGGATCTTTCAGCTATAATAACGTGTCCAGATGTCAGACCAGTGGATCTTTCAGCTATAATAACGTGTCCAGATGTCAGACCAGTGGATCATTCAGCTATAATAACGTGTCCAGATGTCAGACCAGTGGATCTTTCAGCTATAATAACATGTCCAGATGTCAGACTGGTGGCAGTGGATCATTCAGCTATAATAACGTGTCCAGATGTCAGACTGGTGGCAGTGGATCATTCAGCTATAATAACATGTCCAGATGTCAGACTGGTGGCAGTGGATCATTCAGCTATAATAACATGTCCAGATGTCAGACTGGTGGCAGTGGATCATTCAGCTATAATAACGTGTCCAGATGTCAGACCAGTGGATCATTCAGCTATAATAATGTGTCCAGATGTCAGACCAGTGGATCATTCAGCTATAATAACGTGTCCAGATGTCAGACCAGTGGATCATTCAGCTATAATAACATGTCCAGATGTCAGACCAGTGGATCATTCAGCTATAATAACGTGTCCAGATGTCAGACCAGAGGATCTTTCAGCTATAATAACCCGTCCAGATGTCAGACCATTGGATCTTTCAGCTATAATAACGTGTCCAGATGTCAGACTGTTGGCAGTGGATCTTTCAGCTATAATAACGTGTCCAGATGTCAGACCAGTAGATCTTTCAGCTATAATAACGTGTCCAGATGTCAGACCAGTGGATCTTTCAGCTATAATAACATGTCCAGATGTCAGACTGGTGGCAGTGGATCATTCAGCTATAATAACGTGTCCAGATGTCAGACTGGTGGCAGTGGATCATTCAGCTATAATAACATGTCCAGATGTCAGACTGGTGGCAGTGGATCATTCAGCTATAATAACATGTCCAGATGTCAGACTGGTGGCAGTGGATCATTCAGCTATAATAACGTGTCCAGATGTCAGACCAGTGGATCTTTCAGCTATAATAACATGTCCAGATGTCAGACTGGTGGATCTTTCAGCTATAATAACGTGTCCAGATGTCAGACCAGTGGATCATTCAGCTATAATAACGTGTCCAGATGTCAGACCAGTGGATCATTCAGCTATAATAACATGTCCAGATGTCAGACTGGTGGCAGTGGATCATTCAGCTATAATAACGTGTCCAGATGTCAGACTGTTGGCAGTGGATCTTTCAGCTATAATAACGTGTCCAGATGTCAGACCAGTAGATCTTTCAGCTATAATAACGTGTCCAGATGTCAGACCAGTGGATCTTTCAGCTATAATAACATGTCCAGATGTCAGACCAGTGGATCTTTCAGCTATAATAACATGTCCAGATGTCAGACCAGTGGATCTTTCAGCTATAATAACATGTCCAGATGTCAGACCAGTGGATCTTTCAGCTATAATAACATGTCCAGATGTCAGACCAGTGGATCTTTCAGCTATAATAACGTGTCCAGATGTCAGACCAGTAGATCTTTCAGCTATAATAACGTGTCCAGATGTCAGACCAGTGGATCTTTCAGCTATAATAACGTGTCCAGATGTCAGACCAGTAGATCTTTCAGCTATAATAACGTGTCCAGATGTCAGACCAGTAGATCTTTCAGCTATAATAACGTGTCCAGATGTCAGACCAGTGGATCTTTCAGCTATAATAATGTGTCCAGATGTCAGACCAGTGGATCTTTCAGCTATAATAACGTGTCCAGATGTCAGACCAGTGGATCTTTCAGCTATAATAACGTGTCCAGATGTCAGACCAGTGGATCATTCAGCTATAATAACGTGTCCAGATGTCAGACCAGTGGATCTTTCAGCTATAATAACATGTCCAGATGTCAGACCAGTGGATCTTTCAGCTATAATAACATGTCCAGATGTCAGACTGGTGGCAGTGGATCATTCAGCTATAATAACGTGTCCAGATGTCAGACTGGTGGCAGTGGATCATTCAGCTATAATAACATGTCCAGATGTCAGACTGGTGGCAGTGGATCATTCAGCTATAATAACGTGTCCAGATGTCAGACTGGTGGCAGTGGATCATTCAGCTATAATAACATGTCCAGATGTCAGACTGCTGGCAGTGGATCATTCAGCTATAATAACGTGTCCAGATGTCAGACCAGTGGATCATTCAGCTATAATAACGTGTCCAGATGTCAGACCAGTGGATCATTCAGCTATAATAACGTGTCCAGATGTCAGACCAGTGGATCATTCAGCTATAATAACATGTCCAGATGTCAGACTGGTGGATCATTCAGCTATAATAACGTGTCCAGATGTCAGACCAGTAGATCATTCAGCTATAATAACGTGTCCAGATGTCAGACTGGTGGCAGTGGATCATTCAGCTATAATAACATGTCCAGATGTCAGACCAGTGGATCATTCAGCTATAATAACGTGTCCAGATGTCAGACCAGTGGATCATTCAGCTATAATAACGTGTCCAGATGTCAGACCAGTGGATCATTCAGCTATAATAACGTGTCCAGATGTCAGACCAGTGGATCATTCAGCTATAATAACGTGTCCAGATGTCAGACCAGTGGATCTTTCAGCTATAATAACGTGTCCAGATGTCAGACCAGTGGATCTTTCAGCTATAATAACGTGTCCAGATGTCAGACTGGTGGCAGTGGATCATTCAGCTATAATAACATGTCCAGATGTCAGACCAGTGGATCATTCAGCTATAATAACGTGTGGAATATTGCTCCATCAAATGACAGTAAATACATAGTGAGCCATGTGAAAGAGCCTACAAAGCTGTTAGCACCCTAGACTGATGAATTAGCACCCTAGACTGATGGATTAGCACCCTAGGCTGATGGATTAGCACCCTAGGCTGATGGATTAGCACGCTAGGCTGATGGATTAGCATGCTAGGCTTATTCAAAAGAGCCCTGCATGTTAGCTAAGCTAATTCAGAAGAGCCCTCCATGCTAGCTAAACTAATTCAGAAGAGCCCTCCATCCTAGTGGATTAGCACGCTGGGCTAATTCAGAAGAACCATCCATCCTCATGGATTAGCACCCTAGGCTGATTCAAAAGAGCCCTCCATGTTAGCTAAGCTAATTTAGTAGAGCCATCCATGGTAGCGGGTTAGCACACTATTCTAATTCTGAAGAGCCTTCCATGCTAGCTGGGATAATTTAGAAGAGCCTTCCATACTAGCGGGTTAGCACACTAGGCTAATTCTGAAGAGCCTTCCATGCTAGCTGGGCTAATTTAGAAGTAGCTTCCATGCTAGCGGGTTAGCACACTAGGCTAATTCTGAAGAGCCTTCCATGCTAGCTGGGATAATTTAGAAGAGCCTTCCATACTAGCGGGTTAGCACACTAGGCTAATTCTGAAGAGCCTTCCATGCTAGCTGGGCTAATTTAGAAGTAGCTTCCATGCTAGCGGGTTAGCACACTAGGCTAATTCTGAAGAGCCTTCCATGCTAGCTGGGCTAATTTAGAAGAGCCTTCCATACTAGCGGGTTAGCACCCTAGGCTAATTCAGAAGAGCCTTCCATACTAGCGGGTTAGCACCCTAGGCTAATTCAGAAGAGCCCTGCAGAGGAGCACGTTAGGCTAATTAAGGGAATGCTAACACTGACACAAATGCCCAATTCCAAACTGAACCTTAGCCCTGAGGCACTGGTGTGAATCTGAAAGGATGGGATAGGTGTACGTACACAAGCACACACAGAACCTTACTAATGCAGCACTCAGTATCACTACCATAACAACACAAATTAGACTGATTTACATTGCCATTGTTTTCCATTCTCCTCTATCTGGAGTCATTTCAATATTAACATGACAGTCTCCAAAACTGTCGAGAGTGTAGGACAGTCATCAATATTAACATGACAGTCTCCGCAGCTTGAGAGAGTCTAGGACAGTCATCAATATTAACATGACAGTCTCCAAAACTGTCGAGAGTGTAGGACAGTCATCAATATTAACATGACAGTCTCCGCAGCTTGAGAGAGTCTAGGACAGTCATCAATATTAACATGACAGTCTCCGCAGCTTGAGAGAGTCTAGGAGAGTCATCAATATTAACATGACAGTCTCCGCAGCTTGAGAGAGTCTAGGACAGTCATCAATATTAACATGACAGTCTCCGCAGCTTGAGAGAGTCTAGGACAGTCATCAATATTAACATGACAGTCTCCGCAGCTTGAGAGAGTCTAGGAGAGTCATCAATATTAACATGACAGTCTCCGCAGCTTGAGAGAGTCTAGGAGAGTCATCAATATTAACATGACAGTCTCCGCAGCTTGAGAGAGTCTAGGAGAGTCATCAATATTAACATGACAGTCTCCGCAGCTTGAGAGAGTCTAGGAGAGTCATCAATATTAACATGACAGTCTCCGCAGCTTGAGAGAGTCTAGGAGAGTCATCAATATTAACATGACAGTCTCCGCAGCTTGAGAGAGTCTAGGAGAGTCATCAATAATAACATGACAGTCTCCGCAGCTTGAGAGAGTCTAGGAGAGTCATCAATATTAACATGACAGTCTCCGCAGCTTGAGAGAGTCTAGGAGACTCATCAATATTAACATGACAGTCTCCGCAGCTTGAGAGAGTCTAGGAGAGTCATCAATAATAACATGACAGTCTCCGCAGCTTGAGAGAGTCTAGGAGACTCATCAATATTAACATGACAGTCTCCGCAGCTTGAGAGAGTCTAGGAGAGTCATCAATATTAACATGACAGTCTCCGCAGCTTGAGAGAGTCAAGGAGAGTCATCAATATTAACATGACAGTCTCCGCAGCTTGAGAGAGTCTAGGAGACTCATCAATATTAACATGACAGTCTCCGCAGCTTGAGAGAGTCTAGGAGAGTCATCAATAATAACATGACAGTCTCCGCAGCTTGAGAGAGTCTAGGAGAGTCATCAATAATAACATGACAGTCTCCGCAGCTTGAGAGAGTCTAGGAGAGTCATCAATATTAACATGACAGACTCCGCAGCTTGAGAGAGTCTAGGAGAGTCATCAATATTAACATGACAGTCTCCGCAGCTTGAGAGAGTCTAGGACAGTCATCAATATTAACATGACAGTCTCCGCAGCTTGAGAGAGTCTAGGAGACTCATCAATATTAACATGACAGTCTCCGCAGCTTGAGAGAGTCTAGGAGACTCATCAATAATAACATGACACTCTCCGCAGCTTGAGAGAGTCTAGGAGACTCATCAATATTTCAACATAAAGTGCACACATATCACCCTACGTATGCACAAACACGCAACTACACACGCACACAGCCTCACAGACACAGGGATGTCAAGCAGCCATTTCTCAGACACCTGAAACAGCATTTCCTGCAGGCAACAGGCTACACAGCAAGCATGATCTCTCCCCCACTAATACAGACCCCAGCTGCTCTCGCTCTCGCTCTCTCTCTCTCTCTCTCTCTCTCTCACTAATACAGACCCCTGCTGATCTCTCTCTCTCTCTCTCTCTCTCTCTCTGTCTCTCACTCACTCACTCACTCACTCACTCCTCCTGCTGTAAAAAAGGACAAATCCTCTCCTCTCCCACCCCTCCCCCCGTACCGTGTCCCAGGGAGTGGAGTATTGATGACAGTATGATAGAGTCACCCAGCAGTGTGATGTTTGCCTGGCACACTGCCACCAGGTGTTAGGAGTTACTGATGACTGGAGGAGTAACACATCCACCCAAACACGCTCTCTTTCACATACACAGTCACAAGCTTGTGTTCTCACTCAATGGAGGAAAAACTCATTTACAGAGGAAGAGGAAGAAGATGGGGGTGAAGAAGAGGAGGACGAAGAGCTGGTGGAGGAAGGAGAGAAACAAAAGAGAGAGAGAGAGTAAGAGAGAGAATATCCTCCGTGTACAACGTGGAATACCAAATAATGCATGCAGAGCAGAATTAGGCCGATACCCACTAATTATCAAAATCCAGAAAAGAGCCATTAAATTCTACAACCACCTAAAAGGAAGCGATTCCCAAACCTTCCATAACAAAGCCATCACCTACAGAGAGATGAACCTGGAGAAGAGTTCCCTAAGCAAGCTGGTCCTGGGGCTCTGTTCACAAACACAAACACACCCTACAGAGCCCCAGGACAGCAGCACAACCAAATCATGAGAAAACAAAAAGATAATTACTTTACACATTGGAAAGAATTAACAAAAAAACAGAGCAAACTAGAATGCTATTTGGCCCTAAACAGAGAGTACACAGCGGCAGAATACCTGACCACTGTGACTGATCAAAATTAAGGAAAACTTTGACTATGTACAGACTCATTGAGCATAGCCTTGCTATTGAGAAAGGCCGCCGCAGGCAGACATGGCTCTCAAGAGAAGACAGGCAATGTGTCCACTGCCCACAAAATGAGGTGGAAACTGAGCTGCACTTCCTAACCTCCTGCCCAATGTATGACCATATTAGTGAGACATATTTCCCTCAGATTACACAAATCCACAAATAATTTGAAAACAAATCCAATTTTGATAAACTCCCATATCTACTGGGTGAAATTCCACAGTGTGCCATCACAGCAGCAAGATTTGTGACCTGTTGCCACAAGAAAAGGGCAACCAGTTAAGAACAAACACCATTGTAAATACAACCCATATTTATGCTTATTTATTTTCCCTTGTGTACTTTAACCATTTGTACATTGTTACAACACTGTATATATATATATATATATATATATATATATATAATATGACATTTGTAATGTCTTTAATGTCTTTAAACATTTGTAATGTTTACTGTTAATTTTTATTGTTTATTTCACCTTTGTATATTATCTACCTCACTTGCGTTGGCAATGTTAACACATGTTTCCCATGCCAATAAAGCCCCTTGAATTGAATTGAATTGAGAGAGAGAGAGAGAGAGAGAGAGAGAGAGAGAGAGAAAAGAGAGAGAGAGAAGAGAGAGAAGAGAGAGAGAGTGAGAGAGAGAGAGAGAAAAGAGAGAGAGAGAAGAGAGAGAAGAGAGAGAGACAGAGAGAGAGAGAGATTGAAGGATGAATGGAGTTTTATTAATAATCTTTGAAGATGCTTCTCTGTCATTCAGGAGACAGCCTAGAGGGAGGATGTGAGGGTCCTGGCCTGTGTTTCTGTGTTTCTGTTTTTGTGTCTATAGATACATGTCAGGCTGTGTGTTTGCATAGGGCCTTTGTGTTTGTGAGTCTGTGTGTGCGTATTCAAGTCTGTCTGTGTGTACCAGCCCCCCCCAACCCGTTCTCTTTTACTGCACTATCAACTTGATTTGAGCTGACTGCTCATTTGACCCCCAGCATTGGGGTCAGCAGCATTCAAGCCATTCCTCCCTCAAACCACAGCAGAATGACACTGCCACACACACACACACACACATTCCTGATGTCGCAGACTAATGAAATTTCGTTCCTTTTCCGAAGACCATAATAATCATCAAACAACCGTGGCAACACAGGTGAAGATGCCTGCCTGCCCCCTCAATGAGTGTGTGTGTGTATGTGTGTGTGTGTGTGTGTGTGTGTGTGTGTGTGTGTGTGTGTGTGTGTGTGTGTGTGTGTGTGTATGTGTGTGTGTGTGTGTGTGTGTGTGTGTGTGTGTGTGTGTGTGTGTGTGTGTGTGTGTGTGTGTGTGTGTGTGTGTGTGTGTGTGTGTGTGTGTGGGTGAGTCTTTCTCTGCAGTGAAACAGCTCTCCAACACCTCTCCTAACCTTAATCCCTCTCCTAATCCCTCTCCTAACCCCAATCCCTCTCCTAATCCTAACCCCTCTCCTAACCCCAACCCCTCTCCTAAACCCTCTACCAATCCCTCTCCTAATCCCTCTCCTAACCCTAACCCCTCTCCTAAACCCTCTACCAATCCCTCTCCAATCCCTCTCCCAATCCCTCTCCTAACCCTAACCACTCTCCTAACCCTGTGCCTCAGTTTACTCTCTCTCTTAAAATCAAGAGTGAAATCTTACTGTATGAATCTAACTTGGACTCTGTGTTAATGATTTCATATCCAATTAATAAACAGACTGTTTGACGTTGTATAATCACAGTCAGACATCTTTTCTTTCACACAGTGTCTTCTGAGAGCGTGGTAATTCAGCAGAGTTCTATCATGAACTCAGAGAGACGACCAAGTTGAACACCGCAGGGGGTTATGGGTTGCCAGCGTGTGTGGAGGAGGCCATTGCAGGCTTGTTATAATCAGCTAATTAAGCACTTTAGTTGTGTTGCAAACACAGCTGCTTCATACCCACTAATGAACAAACTGCAGTGTACACAGAGAGAGAGAGAGATACAGGGAGAGAGAGAGAGAGAGAAAGAGAGAGAGAGAGAGAGAGAGAGAGAGAGAGAGAGAGAAAGTGAGAGAGAGAGACAGAGAGAGAGACAGAGAGAGAGAGAGAGAGAGATAGACAGAGAGAAAGTCTCCCTGCAGAATGTATCCATGTTTCTCCAAATGTCAAATTTAGAAGGTTAACCCTTTCCTGCCCGGTGGACTGTGTTCTGTTTCTTCCTGGACCATAAACTCGGCACTAAATGACAATCATTTGCTGGTGTCAAACCTTATATGAAAACATGATACATATTTTAAAAGCTGAGAAACAGCCCATTCAAGTGTAATGACATACACTTGACCATACCAAGTGTCCTTACCAATCAAATGGTAATCAGTCAAGACAAAACACCTGTGGAAATGTCTCTATGACCTCCCAGTAGCATCAAGGACATCTTCCTCTATGACCTCCCAGTAGCATCAAGGACATCTTCCTCTATGGTCTCCCAGTAGCATCAAGGACATCTTCCTCTATGACCTCCCAGTAGCATCAAGGACATCTTCCTCTATGACCTCCCAGTAGCATCAAGGACATCTTCCTCTATGGTCTCCCAGTAGCATCAAGGACATCTTCCTCTATGACCTCCCAGTAACATCAAGGACATCTTCCTCTATGACCTCCCAGTAGCATCAAGGACATCTTCCTCTATGACCTCCCAGTAGCATCAAGGACATCTTCCTCTATGGCCTCCCAGTAGCATCAAGGACATCTTCCTCTATGACCTCCCAGTAGCATCAAGGACATCTTCCTCTATGACCTCCCAGTAGCATCAAGGACATCTTCCTCTATGACCTCCCAGTAGCATCAAGGACATCTTCCTCTATGGCCTCCCATTAGCTCAGCATCAAGGACATCTTCCCCTATGACCTCCCAGTAGCATCAAGGACATCTTCCTCTATGACCTCCCAGTAGCATCAAGGACATCTTCCTCTATGGTCTCCCAGTAGCATCAAGGACATCTTCCTCTATGACCTCCCAGTAACATCAAGGACATCTTCCTCTATGACCTCCCAGTAGCATCAAGGACATCTTCCTCTATGACCTCCCAGTAGCATCAAGGACATCTTCCTCTATGGCCTCCCAGTAGCATCAAGGACATCTTCCTCTATGACCTCCCAGTAGCATCAAGGACATCTTCCTCTATGACCTCCCAGTAGCATCAAGGACATCTTCCTCTATGACCTCCCAGTAGCATCAAGGACATCTTCCTCTATGGCCTCCCATTAGCTCAGCATCAAGGACATCTTCCCCTATGACCTCCCAGTAGCATCAAGGACATCTTCCTCTATGACATCCCAGTAGCATCAAGGACATCTTCCTCTATGAAGGCTTTCATGGTCCTCCTCATCCTGAAGACCTTCATGGTCCTCCTCATCCTGAAGACCTTCCGCAGCAGTGACCCACAGCTCATCTGACGTCAGCGTCCTCCTCCTCGTGGACAGGGACTCTGCATTATCCTGCTGGTCTCCTCTTTCCATGACTAAAACTCAAACATAAATAAAATGAACATTTCAAATGTGAACCAGTGACAATCCCCTCCAGAGAATATACAGTGCCTTGCGAAAGTATTCGGCCCCCTTGAACTTTGCGACCTTTTGCCACATTTCAGGCTTCAAACATAAAGATATAAAACTGTATTTTTTAGTGAAGAATCAACAACAAGTGGGACACAATCATGAAGTGGAACGACATTTATTGGATATTTCAAACTTTTTTAACAAATTAAAAACTGAAAAATTATTCAGCCCCCTTAAGTTAATAATTTGTAGCGCCACCTTTTGCTGCGATTACAGCTGTAAGTCGCTTGGGGTATGTCTCTATCAGTTTAGCACATCGAGAGACTGAAATTCTTTCCCATTCCTCCTTGCAAAACAGCTCGAGCTCAGTGAGGTTGGATGGAGAGCATTTGTGAACAGCAGTTTTCAGTTCTTTCCACAGATTCTCAATTGGATTCAGGTCTGGACTTTGACTTGGCCATTCTAACACCTGGATATGTTTATTATTGAACCATTCCATTGTAGATTTTGCTTTATGTTTTGGATCATTGTCTTGTTGGAAGACAAATCTCCGTCCCAGTCTCAGGTCTTTTGCAGACTCCATCAGGTTTTCTTCCAGAATGGTCCTGTATTTGGCTCCATCCATCTTCCCATCAATTTTAACCATCTTCCCTGTCCCTGCTGAAGAAAAGCAGGCCCAAACCATGATGCTGCCACCACCATGTTTGACAGTGGGGATGGTGTGTTCAGCTGTGTTGCTTTTACGCCAAACATAACGTTTTGCATTGTTGCCAAAAAGTTCAATTTTGGTTTCATCTGACCAGAGCACCTTCTTCCACATGTTTGGTGTGTCTCCCAGGTGGCTTGTGGCAAACTTTAAACAACACTTTTTATGGATATCTTTAAGAAATGGCTTTCTTCTTGCCACTCTTCCATAAAGGCCAGATTTGTGCAATATATGACTGATTGTTGTCCTATGGACAGTCTCCCACCTCAGCTGTAGATCTCTGCAGTTCATCCAGAGTGATCATGGGCCTCTTGGCTGCATCTCTGATCAGTCTTCTCCTTGTATGAGCTGAAAGTTTAGAGGGATGGCCAGGTCTTGGTAGATTTGCATTGGTCTGATACTCCTTCCATTTAAATATTATCGCTTGCACAGTGCTCCTTGGGATGTTTAAAGCTTGGGAAATCTTTTTGTATCCAAATCCGGCTTTAAACTTCTTCACAACAGTATCTCGGACCTGCCTGGTGTGTTCCTTGTTCTTCATGATGCTCTCTGCGCTTTTGACGGACCTCTGAGACTATCACAGTGCAGGTGCATTTATACGGAGACTTGATTACACACAGGTGGATTGTATTTATCATCATTAGTCATTTAGGTCAACATTGGATCATTCAGAGATCCTCACTGAACTTCTGGAGAGAGTTTGCTGCACTGAAAGTAAAGGGGCTGAATAATTTTGCACGCCCAATTTTTCAGTTTTTGATTTGTTAAAAAAGTTTGAAATATCCAATACATGTCGTTCCACTTCATGATTGTGTCCCACTTGTTGTTGATTCTTCACAAAAAAATACAGTTTTATATCTTTATGTTTGAAGCCTGAAATGTGGCAAAAGGTCGCAAAGTTCAAGGGGGCCGAATACTTTCGCAAGGCACTGTATAAGATGAGTTATATTCAGAATACACTTCAGTACCTAGAAAATGGGATCGTCAATGAAGGTTTATAGTGTTTCCGCTAGTTGTCAATTGCAAGGTGACACAGTTAGATTTTAATTGTCTAAATGTTTTCCCTATAGCACTAGAAAACATATCATATCTGGCATATCTGATAGTCCCTAACTGAAATAGTATGATCATGATCTGCCTGTTAGCAGCCACAAAGTCACAAACCAGTTGACTAAACCAGGAATATTTAGCTACCAAGCCGACCACCAAGCTGCCCAGAGAGGACGTGGTTTTTATGGGCAGAGGAAACTCATGCCACTCTGAGGTTCTACTGTTACCAGACAGTACCTTTCCCAGCATTACTCCTGAACCTGTATAAACAAACATTAGTGAAACCCTGATCAGGTGCTGTGATTGTGTGCATCCCTAACACGGGGAGAGTCATCAGTCAGATATCTGGGTGCAGAGCCATAAATACAGTTGAAGTGGGAAGTTTACATACACTTAGGTTGGAGTCCATTAAAACTTGTTTTTCAACCACTCCACAAATGTCTTGTTAAACAAACTATAGTTTTGGCTAGTCGGTTAGGACATCTACTTTGTGCATGACAACAAGTAATTTTTCCAACAATTGTTTACAGAGATTATTTCACTTATAACTCACTAAATCACAATTCCAGTAGGTCAGACGTTTACATACACTAAGTTGACTGTGCCTTTAAACAGCTTGGAAAATTCCAGAAAATGATGTCATGGTTTTAGAAGCTTCTGATAGGCTAATTGACATCATTGGAGTCAATTGGAGGTGTACCTGTGGATGTATTTCAAGGCCTATCTTCAAACCCAGTGCCTCTTTGCTTGACATCATGGGAAAATCAAAAGAAATCTGCCAAGACCTCAGAAAAAAACCCAGAGCCAGTCTAATCTGGAACCCCCTAATTAAACCAGAGCCAGTCTAATCTGGGACACCCTAATTAAACCAGAGCCAGTCTAATCTGGGACACCATAGAGAGGCAGCCAGGTGAGTTCCTGAAAGCAGCTCCTGCCTGAGAACAGGGACTCAGCTTCAATAGTCCCCTGACCCGTTTATTCCGGGCTATCTGGAGCTTCCCCTTCAGAAATGTAGATAAGCCCCCAAAACCAGAGGGTGTAGTCTAAACGGCACTGAATGAGGGCAGTGATCAGCACTCTCATGGAGTCCTTATCAAGCAAAATGTCCTGGCATTAACCTTCCATAGCACTTTATCAGCCATGCTCACATCGAGGAGGCATCCCAGGTAGCTAACAGAGGTTTAGGTCGTCAGCATCTCACCCTCTAACTCAACTCTAACATTATGTGAGGAGATTATCTTTCTTTTAAAAAATCTCTGATTCACTTCAGAAAGCTTTTCATGTACTTTATAAATGTAATTGATCAGATAATATGATATTTTACCACAGATAGAAATGGTCACTTTCAAGCTGATTCTACTTTTCAAGTCTACTAGGCTTGGTAGCTAGTTAGTGTTAATCCTTGGTAGCTAGTTAGCGTTAACCCTTGGTAGCTAGTTAGGGTTAGTGTTAACCCTCGGTAGCTAGTTAGGGTTAGTGTTAACCCTTGGTTGTGAGTTAGGCTTAGTGTTAACCCTTGGTAGCTAGTTAGGGTTAGTGTCAACCCTTAGTAGCTAGTTAGGGTTAGGGTTAACCCTCGGTAGCTTGTTAGGGTTAGTGTTAACCCTCGGTAGCTAGTTAGGGTTAGGGTTAACCCTTGGTAGCTAGTTAGCGTTAGGGTTAACCCTTGGTAGATAGTTAGGGTTAGGGTTAACCCTTGGTAGATAGTTAGGGTTAGGGTTAACCCTTGGTAGCTAGTTAGGATTAGTGTTAACCCTTGGTAGCTAGTTAGCGTTAACCCTTGGTAGCTAGTTAGGGTTAGCGTTAACCCTTGGTAGCTAGTTAGGGTTAGGGTTAACCCTTGGTAGCTAGTTTGGGTTAGTGTTAACCCTTGGTAGCTAGTTAGGGTTAGTGTTAACCCTTGGTAGCTAGTTAGGGTTAGTGTTAACCCTTGGTAGTTAGTTAGCGTTAACCCTTGGTAGCTAGTTAGGGTTAGCGTTAACCCTTGGTAGCTAGTTAGGGTTAACCCTTGGTAGCTAGTTTGGGTTAGTGTTAACCCTTGGTAGCTAGTTTGGGTTAGTGTTAACCCTTGGTAGCTAGTTTGGGTTAGTGTTAACCCTCGGTAGCTCGTTAGTTCACCAGGTGTCACCAACCGAGAATAAATACTAATATTACTCAAATGTTAAGGCTAAATGTAAATATTATCATTACCAACAAATACAAATTATATTTATTATATTATTATATTTATTATACAGTTTCTTACCTTGATATTATTGTCCAAATCTGAATGATGGCGCTGACAAAGTTGGTGATAACCTGTCACATTGAGTTGGGGAGAGTCGCCTCCCTGTGGCAGCAGTGTCAAATTAGTTATTTTCGAGTGGAGATTTTTATTTTGAGAGAAAGACTGATTCCCTCCCCCGTTAACCCTCTTAACCAATCACATATCGTTAATGCAGACATTGTAGCCTATCAAAAGAGGGGGGTTTTATGGAGAGAGAAAAAAAAGGTGATTGCAACACAGAGATATTTTACGTGACAACTATCAGAAACATGTTTGGACAGGCTGGAAAGAGTTAAAACATTATGTTTAGTCTCTCATTCTGAATGGTTGAGGTAAAGGTTTAAACATTAAGTTTAGTCTCTCATTTTGAATGGTTGAGGTAAAGGTTAAGGTTTGGAATGGGTTAAAACATTATGTTTAGTCTCTCATTCTGAATGGTTGAGGTAAAGGTTTAAACATTAAGTTTAGTCTCTCATTCTGAATGGTTGAGGTAAAGGTTAAGGTTTGGAACATTACGTTTAGTCTGTCATTCTGAATGATTGAGGTAAAGGTTAAGGTTTGGAATGGGTTAAAACATTATGTTTAGTCTCTCATTCTGAATGGTTGAGGTAAAGGTTTAAACATTAAGTTTAGTCTCTCATTCTGAATGGTTGAGGTAAGGGTTTTAATGGATGAGCCCCTTTTAAATTTTTTTGCCTAAAATGACATACCCAAATCTAACTGCCTGTAGCTCAAGCCCTGAAGCAAGGATATGCATATTGTTGGTACCATTTGAAAGGAAATACTTTGAAGTGTATGGAAATGTGAAAGGAATGTAGGAGAATATAACACAACAGATCTGGTAAAAGATAATACAAAGACAAAAAAAAAACATTATTTTGTATATTTTTTTGTACCATCGTCTTTGAAATGCAAAATAAAGGCCATAATGTATTATTCCAGCCCAGGTGCAATTTATATTTTGGCCACTAGATGGCATCAGTCTACGTGCAAAGCTTTAGACTGATCCAATGAGCAATTGTATTTCTGTTCAAAATGTTGTATCAAGACTGTCCAAATGTGCCTAATTTGTTTATTAACAACTTTTCATGTTTAAAATTGTGCACTCTCCTCAAGCAATAGTAAATATTATTTCACTATAATAGCTACTGTAAATTGGACAGTGCAGTGAGATTAACAAGAATTTAAGCTTTCTGCCCAATATCAGATATGTCTATGTCCTGGGAAAGTTTCTTGTTACATACAAACTCATGCTAATCACATTAGCCTACGTTAGCTCAAACGTCCCTTGGAAGTGACACCGATCCCGAAGAAGATCTCTGAGATCACCTGCTTAATGTTGTCCTGTTGTGAACACAATCAGAACTCTATTTAACAGATCTCTGAGATCACCTGCATGATGTTGTCCTGTTGAGAACACAATCAGATCTCTACTTAACAGATCTCTGAGATCAGAACTCTATTTAACAGATCTCTGAGATCACCTGCTTGATGTTGTCCTGTTGAGAACACAATCAGAACTCTATTTAACAGATCTCTGAGATTACCTGCTTGATGTTGTCCTGTTGAGAACACAATCAGAACTCTATTTAACAGATCTCTGAGATTACCTGCTTGATGTTGTCCTGTTGAGAACACAATCAGATCTCTATTTAACAGATCTCTGAGATCAGAACTCTATTTAACAGATCTCTGAGATCAGAACTCTATCTAACATATCTCTGAGATCAGAACTCTATTTAACAGATCTCTGAGATCACCTGCTTGATGTTGTCCTGTTGAGAACACAATCAGAATTCTATTTCACATATTACATTTGATCCAGCTCATCCAGTCAGGAAGGAATGTGGTACAGGGAAGTAGTTTCCACTCGAGCTGCACCATGAAGCCACCATGCTGCAGAATGGGAAGACAAGACGCCAATCTTTCCCCATCTAGCTAACTAAAATACATCACTTGAAACTACACAACTGTTTTCACTGGTCATTATTTATGGACAGAGCTAAAGTGAGAGTATTTGAGATTGAGAAAATTATTATCAAAACAATTTCACCAGGAGAGATCATGAATCTTATTGGCTACAACACTTCCACTCACGGGTGGTCAAAAATAACTAACTGAAAGACACTACCCACTAGGACATGTTTTCAATATCATTTCCCAGTGTGCATTTATGTGTGAATTGTAACGTTACCACACAACAGCATCCTGGTCTTTAGAGAGATAATGTCTGTTGATTGATTACTACAGCATCGGGAGAGAGAGAGTGAGAGAGGGAGGGTGGGTTTCAAGCTGCTGATTTCAGCGTTTTTCTCCCAGCCTCATAAATTGCCTTTACTGCACCAGAAGACAGAGACAGAAAGAAGAAAGAGAGTCAAAACGGGAGAGTCATAATGAGAGAGAGAGAGAGAGAGAGAGAGAGAGAGAGAGATAGGGAGAGTCATAATGAGAGTGGGTCAAAGAGAGAGAGAGAGAGAGAGATAGGGAGAGAGATAGGGAGAGTCATAATGAGAGTGGGTCAAAGAGAGAGAGAGAGAGATAGGGAGAGTCATAATGAGAGTGGGAGAGAGAGAGACAGGGAGAGAGATAGGGAGAGTCATAATGAGAGTGAGAGAGAGAGAGAGGGAGGGGGGGGTTTCAAGCTGCTGACTTCAGCGTTTTTCTCCCCCCAGCCTCATATATCACCTTTACTGCACCAGAAGACAGAGACAGAAAGAAGAAAGAGAGTCAAAACGGGAGAGTCATAATGAGAGAGAGAGATAGGGAGAGTCATAATGAGAGTGGGTGAAAGAGAGAGAGAGGGAGATAGGGAGAGTCATAATGAGAGTGGGTGAAAGAGAGAGAGAGAGAGAGAGAGAGATAGGGAGAGTCATAATGAGAGTGGGAGAGAGAGAGAGATAGGGAGAGAGATAGGGAGAGTCATAATGAGAGTGGGTGAAAGAGAGAGAGCGAGATAGGGAGACTCATGATGAGAGTGTGTAAGAGCGAGAGAGAGATAGGGAGAGAGATAGGGAGAGTCATAATGAGAGTGGGTGAGAGAGAGAGAGAGATAGGGAGAGACATAATGAGAGTGGGTGAAAGAGAGAGAGCGAGATAGGGAGACTCATAATGAGATTGTGTAAGAGAGAGAGAGAGATAGGGAGAGTCATAATGAGAGTGGGTGAGAGAGAGAGAGATAGGGAGAGTCGTAATGAGAGTGTGTAAGAGAGAGAGAGAGAGAGATAGGGAGAGTCATAATGAGAGTGTGTAAGAGAGAGAGAGAGATAGGGAGAGTCATAATGAGAGTGTGAGAGAGAGAGAGATAGGGAGAATCATAATGAGAGTGTGTGAGAGAGAGAGAGATAGGGAGAGTCATAATGAGAGTGTGTAAGAGAGAGAGAGAGAGATAGGGAGAGTCATAATGAGAGTGTATAAGAGAGAGAGAGAGAGATAGGGAGAGTCATAATGAGAGTGTGTAAGAGAGAGAGAGAGAGATAGGGAGAGTCATAATGAGAGTGTATAAGAGAGAGAGAGAGAGATAGGGAGAGTCATAATGAGAGTGTGTGAGAGAGAGAGAGATAGGGAGAGTCATAATGAGAGTGTGTAAGAGAGAGAGAGAGAGAGAGATAGGGAGAGTCATAATGAGAGTGTGTAAGAGAGAGAGAGAGATAGGGAGAGTCATAATGAGAGTGTGTAAGAGAGAGAGAGAGAGAGATAGGGAGAGTCATAATGAGAGTGTGTAAGAGAGAGAGAGAGAGATAGGGAGAGTCATAATGAGAGTGTATAAGAGAGAGAGAGAGATAGGGAGAGTCATAATGAGAGTGTGTAAGAGAGAGAGAGAGAGAGATAGGGAGAGTCATAATGAGAGTGTGTAAGAGAGAGAGAGAGAGAGATAGGGAGAGTCATAATGAGAGTGTGTAAGAGAGAGAGAGTTATAGGGAGAGTCATAATGAGAGTGTGTAAGAGAGAGAGAGAGATAGGGAGAGTCATAATGAGAGTGTGTAAGAGAGAGAGAGAGATAGGGAGAGTCATAATGAGAGTGTGTAAGAGAGAGAGAGAGAGATAGGGAGAGTCATAATGAGAGTGTATAAGAGAGAGAGAGAGAGAGAGATAGGGAGAGTCATGATGAGAGTGTGTAAGAGAGAGAGAGAGAGATAGGGAGAGTCATAATGAGAGTGTGTAAGAGAGAGAGAGAGATAGAGAGAGTCATAATGAGAGTGTATAAGAGAGAGAGAGATAGAGAGAGTCATAATGAGAGTGTGTAAGAGAGAGAGAGAGAGAGATAGGGAGAGTCATAATGAGAGTGTGTAAGAGAGAGAGAGAGATAGGGAGAGTCATAATGAGAGTGTGTAAGAGAGAGAGAGAGATAGAGAGAGTCATAATGAGAGTGTATAAGAGAGAGAGAGAGATAGGGAGAGTCATAATGAGAGTGTGTGAGAGAGAGAGAGAGATAGGGAGAGTCATAATGAGAGTGTGTAAGAGAGAGAGAGAGAGAGAGAGATAGGGAGAGTCATAATGAGAGTGTGTGAGAGAGAGAGAGAGATAGGGAGAGTCATAATGAGAGTGTGTAAGAGAGAGAGAGAGAGATAGGGAGAGTCATAATGAGAGTGTGTAAGAGAGAGAGAGATATAGGGAGAGTCATAATGAGAGTGGGTGAGAGAGAGAGAGAGATAGGGAGAGTCATAATGAGAGTGTGTAGAGAGAGAGAGAGATAGGGAGAGTCATAATGAGAGTGTGTAAGAGAGAGAGAGAGATAGGGAGAGTCATAATGAGAGTGTGTAAGAGAGAGAGATATAGGGAGAGTCATAATGAGAGTGTGTGAGAGAGAGAGAGAGATAGGGAGAATCATAATGAGAGTGTGTGAGAGAGAGAGAGATAGGGAGAGTCATAATGAGAGTGTGTAAGAGAGAGAGAGAGATAGGGAGAGTCATAATGAGAGTGTGTAAGAGAGAGAGAGAGATAGAGAGAGTCATAATGAGAGTGTATTAGAGAGAGAGAGAGATAGGGAGAGTCATAATGAGAGTGTGTGAGAGAGAGAGAGAGATAGGGAGAGTCATAATGAGAGTGTGTAAGAGAGAGAGAGAGAGAGAGAGATAGGGAGAGTCATAATGAG
>NC_143034.1:78588870-78591370 GCF_057628025.1 Oncorhynchus mykiss | reverse complement strand
GATCTGTTAAATAGAGATCTGATCTCAGAGATCTGTTAAATAGAGATCTGATCTCAGAGATCTGTTAAATGGTGCACTACAATTAGATACATTTTAACCTTTTCAGATTATGCCTGTTTTAGTGTTCTATCATGGATACAAAATGTACTCTGAATCAAAATATTATTGCAGATCATTTAATGATAATGTCTGTGTTGTTCTAGAATCTAGACCTCCTGTCCTCTACTGTGTCTGTCACCTTTAAAGTCTATAGAACCATGATAATGTAAGAATGTCTGGTGTTGTTCTAGAATCTAGACCTCCAGTCCTCTATTGTGTCTGTCACCTTTATAGACTATAGAACCATGATAATGTAAGAATGTCTGTGTTGTTCTAGAATCTAGACCTCCAGTCCTCTACTGTGTCTGTCACCTTTATAGACTATAGAACCATGATAATGTAAGAATGTCTGTGCTGTTCTAGAATCTAGACCTCCTCTACTGTCACCTTTAAAGACTATAGAACCATGATAATGTAAGAATGTCTGTATTGTTCTAGAATCTAGACCTCCTCTACTGTCACCTTTAAAGACTATAGAACCATGATAATGTAAGAATGTCTGTGTTGTTCTAGAATCTAGACCTCCTCTACTGTCACCTTTAAAGACTATAGAACCATGATAATGTAAGAATGTCTGTGTTGTTCTAGAATCTAGACCTCCTCTACTGTCACCTTTAAAGACTATAGAACCATGATAATGTAAGAATTTCTGTGTTGTTCTAGAATCTAGACCTCCTCTACTGTCACCTGTAAAGACTGTAATCTACACAAGTAACACTGAAGTGAAGCGTCAAGGTAAACATCATCGTTCTATAACGGTCACATGTGGTTATTCATCCAGCAGTCAGACATGGCTTGTTGTCCCATATTCTCTGTCCTCCTGACAGAGCAGGGATCTGAACATGACAGAACACTATTATAAACACATACAGAACAGAACACTATGATAAACACATACAGAACAGAACACTATGATAAACACATACAGAACAGAACACTATGATAAACACATACAGAACAGAACACTATGATAAACACATACAGAACAGAACACTATGATAAACACATACAGAACACTATGATAAACACATACAGAACACTATGATAAACACATACAGAACAGAACACTATGATAAACACATACAGAACACTATGATAAACACATACAGAACACTATGATAAACACATACAGAACACTATGATAAACACATACAGAACAGAACACATACAGAACACTATGATAAACACATACAGAACAGAACACTATGATAAACACATACAGAACAGAACACTATGATAAACACATACAGAACACTATGATAAACACATACAGAACAGAACACATACAGAACACTATGATAAACACATACAGAACACTATGATAACACATACAGAACACTATGATAAACACATACAGAACACTATGATAAACACATACAGAACAGAACACTATGATAAACACATACAGAACAGAACACTATGATAAACACATACAGAACAGAACACTATGATAAACACATACAGAACAGAACACTATGATAAACACATACAGAACAGAACACTATGATAAACACATACAGAACACTATGATAAACACATACAGAACACTATGATAAACACATACAGAACACTATGATAAACACATACAGAACACTATGATAAACACATACAGAACACTATGATAAACACATACAGAACACTATGATAAACACATACAGAACAGAACACTATGATAAACACATACAGAACAGAACACTATGATAAACACATACAGAACACTATGATAAACGCATACAGAACACTATGATAAACACATACAGAACACTATGATAAACACATACAGAACACTATGATAAACACATACAGAACAGAACACATACAGAACACTATGATAAACACATACAGAACAGAACACTATGATAAACACATACAGAACACTATGATAAACACATACAGAACACTATGATAAACACATACAGAACAGAACACTATGATAAACACATACAGAACAGAACACTATGATAAACACATACAGAACACTATGATAAACACATACAGAACACTATGATAAACACATACAGAACAGAACACTATGATAAACACATACAGAACACTATGATAAACACATACAGAACACTATGATAAACACATACAGAACACTATGATAAACACATACAGAACAGAACACTATGATAAACACATACAGAACAGAACACTATGATAAACACATACAGAACAGAACACTATGATAAACACATACAGAACAGAACACATACAGAACACTATGATAAACACATACAGAACAGAACACTATGATAAACACATACAGAACAGAACACTATGATAAACACATACAGAACACTATGATAAACACATACAGAACAGAACACATACAGAACACTATGATAAACACATACAGAACACTATGATAACACATACAGAACACTATGATAAACACATA
>NC_143034.1:78568870-78581370 GCF_057628025.1 Oncorhynchus mykiss | reverse complement strand
ACTCAACCCCATAAACTACACTGATACTAAACCCATAAACTACACTGATACTCAACCCCATAAACTACACTGATACTCAACCCATAAACTACACTGATACTCAACCCATAAACTACACTGATACTCAACCCCATAAACTACACTGATACTCAACCCATAAACTACACTGATACTCAACCCCATAAACTACACTGATACTCAACCCATAAACTACACTGATACACAACCCATAAACTACACTGATACTCAACCCATAAACTACACTGATACTCAACCCATAAACTACACTGATACTCAACCCATAAACTACACTGATACACAACCCATAAACTACACTGATACTCAACCCATAAACTACACTGATACTCAACCCCATAAACTACACTGATACTCAAACCCATAAACTACACTGATACTCAACCCATAAACTACACTGATACTCAACCCATAAACTACACTGATACTCAACCCATAAACTACACTGATACTCAACCCCATAAACTACACTGATACACAACCCATAAACTACACTGATACTCAACCCATAAACTACACTGATACTCAACCCATAAACTACACTGATACTCAACCCATAAACTACACTGATACTCAACCCATAAACTACACTGATACTCAACCCATAAACTACACTGATACTCAACCCATAAACTACACTGATACTCAACCCCATAAACTACACTGATACTCAAACCTCTAAACTACACTGATACTCAACCCATAAACTACACTGATACTCAACCCATAAACTACACTGATACTCAACCCCATAAACTACACTGATACACAACCCATAAACTACACTGATACTCAACCCATAAACTACACTGATACTCAACCCATAAACTACACTGATACTCAACCCATAAACTACACTGATAAACAACCCATAAACTACACTGATACTCAACCCATAAACTACACTGATACTCAACCCATAAACTACACTGATACTCAACCCATAAACTACACTGATACACAACCCATAAACTACACTGATACTCAACCCATAAACTACACTGATACTCAACCCATAAACTACACTGATAAACAACCCATAAACTACACTGATACTCAACCCATAAACTACACTGATACTCAACCCATAAACTACACTGATAAACAACCCATAAACTACACTGATACTCAACCCCATAAACTACACTGATACTCAACCCATAAACTACACTGATACACAACCCCATAAACTACACTGATACTCAACCCATAAACTACACTGATAAACAACCCATAAACTACACTGATACTCAACCCATAAACTACACTGATACTCAACCCATAAACTACACTGATAAACAACCCATAAACTACACTGATACTCAACCCCATAAACTACACTGATACTCAACCCATAAACTACACTGATACACAACCCCATAAACTACACTGATACTCAACCCATAAACTACACTGATACTCAACCCATAAACTACACTGATACTCAACCCATAAACTACACTGATAAACAACCCATAAACTACACTGATACTCAACCCCATAAACTACACTGATAAACAACCCATAAACTACACTGATACTCAACCCCATAAACTACACTGATACTCAACCCATAAACTACACTGATACTCAACCCATAAACTACACTGATACTCAACCCATAAACTACACTGATACACAACCCATAAACTACACTGATACTCAACCCATAAACTACACTGATACACAACCCATAAACTACACTGATACTACATAAACTACACTGATACCCAACCCATAAACTACACTGATACTCAACCCATAAACTACACTGATACTCAACCCCATAAACTACACTGATACTCAACCCATAAACTACACTGATACTCAACCCATAAACTACACTGATACTCAACCCCATAAACTACACTGATACTCAACCCATAAACTACACTGATACTAAACCCATAAACTACACTGATACTCAACCCATAAACTACACTGATACTAAACCCATAAACTACACTGATACTCAACCCATAAACTACACTGATACTAAACCCATAAACTACACTGATAAACAACCCATAAACTACACTGATAAACAACCCATAAACTACACTGATACACAACCCATAAACTACACTGATACTCAACCCATAAACTACACTGATACTCAACCCATAAACTACACTGATACTCAACCCATAAACTACACTGATACTCAACCCCATAAACTACACTGATACTCAACCCATAAACTACACTGATACTCAACCCATAAACTACACTGATACTCAACCCATAAACTACACTGATACTCAACCCATAAACTACACTGATACTCAACCCATAAACTACACTGATACTCAACCCATAAACTACACTGATACTCAACCCATAAACTACACTGATACTCAACCCATAAACTACACTGATACACAACCCATAAACTACACTGATACTCAACCCATAAACTACACTGATACTCAACCCATAAACTACACTGATACTCAACCCATAAACTACACTGATACTCAACCCATAAACTACACTGATACTCAACCCATAAACTACACTGATACTCAACCCATAAACTACACTGATACTCAACCCCATAAACTACACTGATACTCAACCCATAAACTACACTGATACTCAACCCATAAACTACACTGATACTCAACCCATAAACTACACTGATACTCAACCCATAAACTACACTGATACTCAACCCATAAACTACACTGATACACAACCCATAAACTACACTGATACTCAACCCCATAAACTACACTGATACTGAACCCATAAACTACACAGATACTCAACCCCATAAACTACACTGATACTGAACCCATAAACTACACTGAGTCCTGTTCTGGTCTATCCTGCTGTCTGTCTGGCGAGTCCTGTTCTGGACTATCCTACTGTCTGGTGAGTCCTGTTCTGGTCTATCCTGCTGTCTGGTGAGTCCTGTTCTGGTCTATCCTGCTGTCTGGTGAGTCCTGTTCTGGTCTATCCTGCTGTCTGGTGAGTCCTGTTCTGGTCTATCCTGCTGTCTGCTGAGTCCTGTTCTGGTCTATCCTGCTGTCTGCTGAGTCCTGTTCTGGTCTATCCTGCTGTCTGTCTGGCGAGTCCTGTTCTGGACTATCCTACTGTCTGGTGAGTCCTGTTCTGGTCTATCCTGCTGTCTGGTGAGTCCTGCTCTGGTCTATCCTGCTGTCTGGTGAGTCCTGTTCTGGTCTATCCTGCTGTCTGGTGAGTCCTGTTCTGGACTATCCTGCTGTCTGGTGAGTCCTGTTCTGGTCTATCCTGCTGTCTGGTGAGTCCTGTTCTGGTCTATCCTGCTGTCTGGTGAGTCCTGTTCTGGTCTATCCTGCTGTCTGCTGAGTCCTGTTCTGGTCTATCCTGCTGTCTGCTGAGTCCTGTTCTGGTCTATCCTGCTGTCTGTCTGGCGAGTCCTGTTCTGGACTATCCTACTGTCTGGTGAGTCCTGTTCTGGTCTATCCTGCTGTCTGGTGAGTCCTGTTCTGGACTATCCTGCTGTCTGGTGAGTCCTGTTCTGGTCTATCCTGCTGTCTGGTGAGTCCTGTTCTGGTCTATCCTGCTGTCTGGTGAGTCCTGTTCTGGTCTATCCTGCTGTCTGCTGAGTCCTGTTCTGGTCTATCCTGCTGTCTGCTGAGTCCTGTTCTGGTCTATCCTGCTGTCTGTCTGGCGAGTCCTGTTCTGGACTATCCTACTGTCTGGTGAGTCCTGTTCTGGTCTATCCTGCTGTCTGGTGAGTCCTGTTCTGGTCTATCCTGCTGTCTGGTGAGTCCTGTTCTGGTCTATCCTGCTGTCTGCTGAGTCCTGTTCTGGTCTATCCTGCTGTCTGCTGAGTCCTGTTCTGGTCTATCCTGCTGTCTGTCTGGCGAGTCCTGTTCTGGACTATCCTACTGTCTGGTGAGTCCTGTTCTGGTCTATCCTGCTGTCTGGTGAGTCCTGTTCTGGTCTATCCTGCTGTCTGCTGAGTCCTGTTCTGGTCTATCCTGCTGTCTGTCTGGCGAGTCCTGTTCTGGACTATCCTACTGTCTGGTGAGTCCTGTTCTGGTCTATCCTGCTGTCTGGTGAGTCCTGCTCTGGTCTATCCTGCTGTCTGCTGAGTCCTGTTCTGGTCTATCCTGCTGTCTGGTGAGTCCTGTTCTGGTCTATCCTGCTGTCTGGTGAGTCCTGTTCTGGTCTATCCTGCTGTCTGGTGAGTCCTGTTCATGTCTATCCTGCTGTCTGGTGAGTCCTGTTCTGGTCTATCCTGCTGTCTGGTGAGTCCTGTTCATGTCTATCCTGCTGTCTGTCTGGCGAGTCCTGTTCTGGACTATCCTGCTGTCTGGTGAGTCCTTTTCTGGTCTATCCTGCTGTCTGGTGAGTCCTGTTCTGGTCTATCCTGCTGTCTGGTGAGTCCTGTTCATGTCTATCCTGCTGTCTGGTGAGTCCTGTTCTGGTCTATCCTGCTGTCTGTTGAGTCCTGTTCTATCCTGCTGTCTTGCGAGTCCTGTTCTGGTCTATCCTGCTGTCTGGTGAGTCCTGTTCTGGTCTATCCTGCTGTCTGCTGAGTCCTGTTCTGGTCTATCCTGCTGTCTGCTGAGTCCTGTTCTGGTCTATCCTGCTGTCTGCTGAGTCCTGTTCTGGTCTATCCTGCTGTCTGGTGAGTCCTGTTCTGGTCTATCCTGCTGTCTGGTGAGTCCTGTTCTGGTCTATCCTGCTGTCTGGTGAGTCCTGTTCTATCCTGCTGTCTGGTGAGTCCTGTTCTATCCTGCTGTCTGGCGAGTCCTGTTCTATCCTGCTGTCTGGTGAGTCCTGTTCTATCCTGCTGTCTGGTGAGTCCTGTTCTATCCTGCTGTCTGGTGAGCCCTGAGTTCCTGAGTGAATTCCTCAAGTGCATTATCTTCCTCCTGCATCAGCAATTACCCTCTGGAGAACAGCCTGAAACACACACAGGAGAGTTCCCTATGGGTCTGACTATAGATCTACTCATCTCTCTCTCACACTAACAAGAGAGAGAGAACGAGCAAGAGGGGGGAGGAGAGATGGATAGAGACAAAGAAAGGGAGGAGAGATGGGGAGAAAGGAAAGAGAGAGGGAGGAGAGAAGGTAATGAGAGAGAGATGGAGATGGAGGGAGACAAAGAAAGGGAGGAGAGATGGGGAGAAAGGAAAGAGAGAGGGAGGAGAGAGGGGGAGAAAGGAAAGAGAGAGGGAGGAGAGAAGGTAATGAGAGAGATGGAGATGGAGGGAGAGCAGGAGATGGTGAGAAAGAGAGAAAGAGAGATGGTGAGAAAGAGAGAAAGAGAGAAAGAGAGAAAGAGAGATAGTGAGAAAGAGAGAAAGAGAGAGAGAGAGAGAGAGAAAGAGAGAGAGGAAGAGAGAGAGAGAGAGAGAAAGAGAGAGAAAGTGAGAAAGAGAGAGAGAGAGAGAGAAAGAGAGAGAAAGTGAGAAAGAGAGAGAGAAAGAGAGAGAAAGTGAGAGAGAGAGAGAGAGAGAGAGAGAGAGAGAGAGAGAGGGAGAGGATAAGAACAGGTTTTTCTTAATGTATGCGGCAAATTCCAATGCCTCCTGCTTCCCCTGTTTCCCCTGTTTCCCCTGCTTACCCTGTTTCCCCTGCTTCCCATGTTTCCCCTGCTTCCCCTGCTTCCCCGGCTTCCCCTGCTTCCCCGGTTTCCCCTGCTTCCCCTGTTTCCCCTGCTTCCCCTGTTTCCCCTGCTTCCCCTGTTTCCACTGCTTCCCCTGTTTCCCCTGTCTCCCCTGCTTCCCCTGTTTCCCCTGCGTCCCCTGCTTCCCCTGCGTCCCCTGCTTCCCCTGCGTCCCCTGCTTCCCCTGTTTCCCCTGCGTCCCCTGCTTCCCCTGTTTCCCCTGCTTCCCCTGCGTCCCCTGCGTCCCCTGTTTCCCCTGCTTCCCCTGCGTCCCCTGTTTCCCCTGCTTCCCCTGCGTCCCCTGCTTCCCCTGTTTCCCCTGCGTCCCCTGCTTCCCCTGCATCCCCTGCGTCCCCTGCGTCCCCTGTTTCCCCTGCTTCCCCTGTTTCCCTTGCTTCCCCTGTTTCCCCTGCTTCCCCTGTTTCCCCTGGTTCCCCTGCGTCCCCTGCTTCCCCTGTTTCCCCTGTTTCCCCTGTTTCCCCTGCGTCCCCTGCTTCCCCTGTTTCCCCTGCGTCCCATGCTTCCCCTGTTTCCCCTGTTTCCCCTGCTTCCCCTGTTTCCCCTGTTTCCCCTGTTTCCCCTGCGTCCCATGCTTCCCTGTTTCCCCTGTTTCCCCTGTTTCCACGGCGTCCCCTGCTTCCCCTGTTTCCGCTGCGTCCCCTGCTTCCCCTGGTTCCCCTGCTTCCCCTGGTTCCCCTGCTTCCCCTGCTTTACTGTTTCCCCTGCGTCTCCTGTTTCCCCTGCTTCCCCGGTTTCTCCTGTTTCCCCTGTTTTTTCCCCTGCTTCTCCACTGACGAGAGAGACAGAGATTTAATGTGTTTTCACACTAGCAAGGAGCCTTATTAAATTCCCTCCATTAGCTGATGTTAAAGCCTGCTCCCCCCAGCTATGACTGTAATCAGCACAGAGGCCAAAACCAATGCAGCAGAGGTGTGTGTACCACCCCTACCACCCTACCACCCTACAAAGCCTACCACTCGACCACCCCTAACACCCCTATCACCCTACCACCCTACAGAACCTACCACCCGACCACCCCTACCACCCCTATCACCCTACAGAACCTACCTCCCGAACACCCCTACCACCCGACCACCCCTACCACCCCTAACACCCGACCACCCCTACCACCCATATCACCCTACCACCCTACCACCCCTATCACCCCTACCACCCTACCACCCCTACCACCCCTATCTCCCCTACCACCCTACCACCCCTACCACCCTACCACCCCTACCACTCCTACCACCCCGACCACTGCTACAACCCTACCACCCGACCACCCCTATTACCCTACCACCCCTACACCACACCACCCCTACCACCCTACCACCCTTACCTACCACCCCTACCATCCCTACCACCCCTACCACCTCTACCGCCATACCACCCCTACTATCCTACCACCCCTACCACCCTACCACCCCTACCACCTCTACCGCCATACCACCCCTACCACCTCTACCGCCATACCACCCCTACCACCCTACCACCCCTATCACCCTACCACCCTACAGAACCTACCACCCAACCACCCCTATCACCCGACCACCCCTATCACCCTACCTCCCTACCACCCCTACCACCCGACCACCCCTACCACCCCTAACACCGACCACCCCTACCACCCCTATCACCCTACCACCCTACCACCCCTATCACCCCTACCACCCTACCACCCTACCACCCCTATCATCCCTACCACCCTACCACCCCTACCACCCGACCACCCCTACCACCCCTAGCATCCCTACCACCCTACCACCTCTACCGCCATACCACCCCTACTATCCTACTACCCCTACCACCCCTACCACTCTACCACCCTACCACCTCTATCACTCTACCACCCCTACAACCCCTTATCAGCATACCACCCCTACCACTCTACCACCCATATCACCATACCTCCCCTACCACCCCTATCACCCTACCACCCCTAGCACCCTACCACCCCTACGACCCTATCACCCTACCTCCCCTACCACCCTACCTCCCCTACCAACCTACCACCCCTATCACCCTACCACCCTACCACCCCTGCCACCCATATCACCCTACCACCCCTACCACTCTACCACCCCTATCACCCTACCTCCCCTACCACCCCTATCACCCTACCACCATACCACCCCTACCACGCTACCACCCATATCAGCCTACCTCCCCTACCACCCCTATCACCCTACCACCCTACCACCCCTACCACTCTACCACCCATATCACTCTACCTCCCCTACCACCCCTATCACCCTACCACCCATATCACCCTACCACCCCTACCACCCTACCACCATATCACCCTACCACCCCTACCACCCTACCACCCATATCACCCTACCACACCATTTGTGTGTGTTTATAAGTCTGTGTGTGTATGAGTATGTGTGTTTATGTATGTGTGTGTGTGTGTGTGTGTTTCTGTGTGTGTGTA
This sequence comes from Oncorhynchus mykiss, assembly GCF_057628025.1. NCBI lineage: Eukaryota > Metazoa > Chordata > Actinopteri > Salmoniformes > Salmonidae > Oncorhynchus > Oncorhynchus mykiss. The sequence goes on along the minus strand of NC_143034.1, from coordinate 78,573,289 downwards.
TGAGTGTGTGTGTGTGTGTGTGTGTGTGTGTTTGAGTGTGTGTATGAGTGTGTGTATGTGTGTGTGTACGTGTGTGTGTGTACGTGTGTGTGTGTGTGTATGTGTTTAAGTGTCTCTATATCTCCTCCTCTCTCTGTCCTCTATATCTCCTCTCTCTGTCCTCTATATCTCCTCCTCTCTCTGTCCTCTATATATCCTCTCTCTGTCCTCTATATCTCCTCTCTCTGTCCTCTATATATCCTATCTCTGTCCTCTATATCTCCTCCTCTCTCTGTCCTCTATATCTCCTATCTCTCTCTGTCCTCTATATCTCCTCTCTCTGTCCTCTATATCTCCTCTCTCTGTCCTCTATATCTCCTTCTCTCTCTGTCCTCTATCTCCTCCTCCTCTCTATGTCCTCTATCATCTTACCACCCATACCACCACTACCACCCTACCACCCTACCACCCCTACCACTCTACCACCCATATCACTCTACCTCCCCTACCACCCCTATCACCCTATCACCCATATCACCCTACCACCCCTACCACCCTACCACCATATCACCCTACCACCCCTACCACCCTACCACCCATATCACCCTACCACACCCTTTGTGTGTGTTTATAAGTCTGTGTGTGTATGAGTATGTGTGTTTATGTATGTGTGTGTGTGTGTGTGTGTTTCTGTGTGTGTGTATGAGTGTGTGTGTGTGTGTGTGTGTGTGTTTGAGTGTGTGTATGAGTGTGTGTATGTGTGTGTGTACGTGTGTGTGTGTACGTGTGTGTGTGTGTATGTGTTTAAGTGTCTCTATATCTCCTCCTCTCTCTGTCCTCTATATCTCCTCTCTCTGTCCTCTATATCTCCTCCTCTCTCTGTCCTCTATATATCCTCTCTCTGTCCTCTATATCTCCTCTCTCTGTCCTCTATATATCCTATCTCTGTCCTCTATATCTCCTCCTCTCTCTGTCCTCTATATCTCCTATCTCTCTCTGTCCTCTATATCTCCTCTCTCTGTCCTCTATATCTCCTCTCTCTGTCCTCTATATCTCCTCTCTCTGTCCTCTATATCTCCTTCTCTCTCTGTCCTCTATCTCCTCCTCTCTCTGTCCTCTAACTCCTCCTCTCTCTGTCCTCTATATCTCCTCCTCTCTCTGTCCTTTATCTCCTCCTCTCTCTGTCCTATATATCTCCTCCTCTCTCTGTCCTTTATCTCCTCCTCTCTCTGTCCTCTATATCTCCTCTCTCTCTGTCCTCTATATCTCCTCTCTCTGTCCTCTCTATCTCCTCTCGCTGTTTGCTATATCTCCTATCTCTGTCCTCTATATCTCCTCTCTCTGTCCTCTATATCTCCTCCTCTCTCTGTCCTCTATATCTCCTCTCTCTGTACTCTATATATCCTCTCTCTGTACTCTATATCTCCTCCTCTCTCTGTCCTCTATATCTCCTCTCTCTGTCCTCTATATCTCCTCTATATCTCCTCCTCTCTGTCCTCTATATCTCCTCCTCTCTCTGTCCTATATATCTCCTCTCTCTGTCCTCTATCTCCACTCTCTGTCCTCTATATCTCCTCTCTCTGTCCTCTATATCTCCTCTCTCTGTCCTCTATATCTCCTCTATATCTCCTCCTCTCTGTCCTCTATATCTCCTCATCTCCGTCCTCTATATCTCCTCCTCCTCTCTATGTCCTCTATCATCCTACCACCCATACCACCACTACCACCCTACCACCCTACCACCCCTACCACTCTACCACCCATATCACCCTACCTCCCCTACCACCCCTACCACCCTACCACCCCTATCACCCTACCTCCCCTACCACCCTACCCATGTGTATGAGTGTGTGTGTGTGTGTGTTTATAAGTCTGTGTGTATGAGTATGTGTGTTTATGTATGTGTTTGTGTGTGTGTTTCTGTGTGTGTGTATGAGTGTGTGTGTGTGTGTGTGTGTTTGAGTGTGTGTATGAGTGTGTGTATGTGTGTGTGTACGTGTGTGTGTGTACGTGTGTGTGTGTGTATGTGTTTAAGTGTCTATATATCTCCTCCTCTCTCTGTCCTCTATATCTCCTCCTCTCTCTGTCCTCTATATCTCCTCTCTCTGTCCGCTATATCCCCTCCTCTCTCTGTCCTCTATATCTCCTCTCTCTGTCCTCTATATCTCCTCCTCTCTCTGTACTCTATATCTCCTCCTCTCTCTGTCCTCTATATCTCCTCTCTCTGTCCTCTATATCTCCTCTCTCTGTCCTCTATATATCCTATCTCTGTCCTCTATATCTCCTCCTCTCTCTGTCCACTATATCTCCTATCTCTCTCTGTCCTCTATATCTCCTCTCTCTGTCCTCTATATCTCCTCTCTCTGTCCTCTATATCTCATCTCTCTGTCCTCTATATCTCCTCCTCTCTCTGTCCTCTATATCTCCTCCTCTCTCTGTCCTCTATATCTCCTCTCTCTGTCCTCTATATCTCCTCTCTCTGTCCTCTATATCTCCTCCTCTCTCTGTTCTCTATATCTCCTCCTCTCTCTGTTTGCTATATCTCCTCTCTCTGTCCTCTATATCTCCTCTCTCTGTCCTCTATATGTCCTCTCTCTGTCCTCTATATCTCCTCTCTCTGTCCTCTATATCTCCTCTCTCTGTCCTCTATATGTCCTCCTCTCTCTGTCCTCTATCTCCTCTCTCTGTCCTCTATATCTCCTCTCTCTGTCCTCTATATGTCCTCCTCTCTCTGTCCTCTATATCTCCTCCTCTCTCTGTCCACTATGTCTCCTCCTCTCTCTGTCCTCTATATCTCCTCTCTCTGTCCTCTATATGTCCCCTCTCTCTGGCCTCTATATCTCCTCCTCTCTCTGTCCTCTATATCTCCTCTCTCTGTCCTCAATATGTCCTCCTCTCTCTGTCCTCTATCTCCTCTCTCTGTCCTCTATATCTCATATCTCTGTCCTCTATATCTCCTCTCTCTGTCCTCTATATCTCCTCCTCTCTCTGTCCTTAATATCTCCTCCATTATTTTATTCATGCTCCCTCCCTACCTCTCTCTTTACTATCTCTCTCTACCATCTCTCTCTCTCTCTGTTCTCTCTTTGTGAAGTTGGGTGAATGACATTCCTGTGTCAACACATGAAGTTGAAACCACCATTTCCACTCAGATAGCCCAGAAGAAGAATGACACCAGAGGATAGAAGAGGAGCGGAGAAAGAAGGGGAGAGGAGAAGAGAGAGAAGGGGAGAGGAGAAGAACGGAGAGAGAAGGAGAGGAGAGAGAAGGAGAGAGGAGAAGAAAGGAGAGAGAAGGAGAGGAGAAGAGAAGAGCGAGAAGGGGACAGGAGAGGGGATGAGAGGAGAGGAGAGAGAAGGGGAGAGGAGAGGAGTGGAAAGGAGAGGAGAGGTGAGGTGAGAGAAGGGGAAAGGAGAAGGGATGAGAGGAGAGGAGAGAGAAGGGGAGAGGAAAGAGAAGAAGAGGAGGGGAGGAGAGGTGTTTAGCATATTAAGGGATAGAAGTAGAACCATATGTTAATTATGTAAATTATTGGTTTTAATCAGGCTGAACCATGTAACGAGTTAGCTGGGAATGAGAATGGAGGGAGTTATCAAAACCACATTAATATTCATAAAACACCTAGTGTGTGTGTGAGTGTGTGAGTGTGTGAGTGTGTGCGTGTCTTGTGAGAGTTTTCATTTCAGTGCATCCACATTTAAGTGGGAGTTAATGCAAGTGTGTGCTCTGCTCAAGTGTGTGTGTGCGTGTGTGTGTGTGTGCATGCGTGTGTGTGTGTGTGTGTGCATGCGTGTGTGTGTGTGTGTGTGTGTGTGTGTGTGTGTGTGTGTGTGCGTGCGTGCGTGCGTGCATGCGTGCGTGCGTGCGTGCGTGTGTGTGTGTAGGAGCCGTCGGTAGAAGAGGGGTCAGAGAGAGAGAGAGAGGGGAGAGGGGTCAGAGAGAAATATGAGAGAGAGCGACAGAGAGAGAGACAGAGATACAGAGATAATGATGAGAGGGAGAGAGGAGTGAGAGGTTTCAGAGAGAAATATGAGAGAGCGACAGAGAGAGAGACAGAGAGAGAGAGAGAGAGAGAGAGAGAGAGAGAGAGAGAGACAGAGAGAGAGAGAGAGAGAGAGAGAGAGAGAGAGAGAGGGGGGTCAGGGAGAGAGAGAGGAGAGAGTAAGAGAGCGAGAGAGAGAAAGAGAGAGAGAGAGAGAGAGAGGGGGGTCAGGGAGAGAGAGTCCAACTGGACTGTAACAATGACAACACAATGTAACAGCAGTTAACTGGACTGTAATCATGACAACACAACGCAACAGCTGTTGACTGTAACCATGACAACACGATGTAACAGCAGTTAACTGGACTATAACCATGACAACATGATTTAACAGCACTTAACTGGACTGTAACCACGACAACACAATGCAAAAGCAGTTAACTGGACTGCAACCATGA